>NW_028145515.1:3167500-3192500 GCF_977016875.1 Pavona decussata | reverse complement strand
TACACTCGATAAGCAGACGAAAGGCACCGAGAACCGGCGTGGAAGTAGCAAGCGAAAGTCTTACACAGTAGACTGAGTTCAAGAAACAAACCCTTGACTTATTGGACTCTCTCGCCAATTCAAAGAATAAGTGGAAAAAAGTGGCTGATGTAAAGCAAGTGAGTAAATGCCTGGTTGTGAAGTGGAACAAAGCAAGGGAATCAATTTTAGCAGAAATCTCTAAAAACAAACACAAGAGAAATGCAGGCAGTGCAAGAGAAGCAAGACGCAGGAGACAAATGGTTGGCAAGAAAGCCCAGAAAAGTGAGAAATACCCTTTGGCTGCTAACCTTCTCATCACTGAATTTAAGCTGAGGCGCGCAAAGGGCAGCAAAACATCTAAGCTTTGGCTTAAGACTAAAATGAAAAAGAAAATAGAGAGCTGTTATGGGAAAGAAGAAGCAGATAAATTTAAGGCAAGCAACAATTGGTTTCAAAGGTTTAAACGCAGACACAACATTTCCTTGAGAAGAAGAACAAAAAAAAAGAAGAATGCAGCTAATGATGGCAGAGAAACAATACAAAGGTTTCATAGAGACCTAAGGAAGGCAGTACAGTCCAAACGAAGAAGGGACACGTCGTTTGTTGCAGATCAAACATATGGTCGGTGGCTCCCAAAGAATAGACTAAATGTTGACCAGGTCCCATTGCCATTTGTCGTGGAACAGGATCAGACATATGAATTTGAGGGAAACAAGCAAGTCTGGATCTCCCAACCAGGATCGGGCCTAGACAAGAGGCAAGCGACCCTCCAGCTATGCATTAAGGCACAGGGAGAGCAAACAGTCAAACCTGCCATAATTTTCAGGGGAAAAGGAAATGTATTAAGTGCTGAACAAGAGAAATATGATGCAGATGTGCATGTTTACTTTCAGTCTAATGCATGGATGGATGCTGAGGTCAACTTGAAGTGGACAAAACATACTTTGAAGGATGGACTTAAGGATGATTTTAATACTGAGAAAGTGTTTTTTGCAGATAATGTTGGCTTCCAACAAGCACAGGCATTCCATGAAGCATGTAGAGAAATAGACTGTTCACAGTCCCCCTATTTTTCCGTGGGATTCTCGAGACCGGTATGCTTCGATGGAGCTGCCGCCATCTTGGTTTGTAAAAGCGAGCGCGATCTGGGGAGACTGTCTAAACTACCGAGGGGAGGGGAGTGGAGTTTGGAGGCGGCGGGAAAAATAGGGAGACTGTAACAGCTTCTCACTGTCTCGTGTTCGAGGGGCGTGCCGAGACTTTGTCGCCTCGACTAATTGAATCAAACAAAAAATATACTCCCCAGAGATAAACATGTCAAATTGAAGGAAATACGATAGTACTGTTTCTGTACCATTTCGAAACAAAGTACAGTTGCGAAATAAAATGAAGTTGCGAAAGTCTTTCGAGTGTAGGCTTGAAAATACAGTACAGTACATCAGCTATTTGCAAAGTGAATTTCAATACAAGCGGAACACATGCAGTGAAGCAAACAGCGAAACCTTCAGATACATGCCGCATGTTTTGTAACATTTATTTTAAAATAGCAGTCGGCGATTTCGGGAAGAAAAACAAGTACATTTCCACAGAAAATTTGTTTAAGATCTCGGAAAGAGCTGGAGTTGCCAGCATTCCTCTAGCCGATCTTTTTAAAGCACATCGATCTTGGAGTTGAAGTGGATCCACAAGATGGGAAATCTTCACGTCTTTGCAAAAGCGCTTGCGAGGAAAGCCACGATCAGCAACGTTTCAAGCGCTTTGTGTGTGTTGTTTCGCCCCAGAGAATTGTTAAAAAAAGTCGTCCCTACAGTTCGCCATCTACTTCAAAGCAGTCCAAAGAGACGGAAAGCTGCAGTCTGCCGCCTGCCAAACGTCCGCTGATTTTCAACTATCAGACCTCCGAGCCGACGAGACAAACGATAAAAATCAAAACATTCCCCACGGTCTTCACATTACACGCCAGCCGTAACCGGCGGTGAAAGATACGTCAGTCATGCTGTCAACGCTTCAGAACTACTATTGTCTAATTGACCAATGAGGTGTTGCCGTTGCTGGTGCAACGGGCCTTTGGAACGCGAGACGGTGAGAAGCTGTTACAGTCCCTCTATTTTTTCGCTTCCCATCCCCAACTATACTAACACCCACTCCCGCTCCCCTCGGTAGTTTAGACACTCTCCCCAGATCGCGCTCGCTTTTACAAACCAAGATGGCGGCGGTTCCATCGAAGCATACCGGTCTCGAGAATCCCACGGAAAAATAGGGGGACTGTGAACAGTCTAGTAGAGAAATGAACACTATAGTTTATTTGTTACCTGATAATCACACAGATAAAGGTCAGCCAGTTGATGCAGGATTTGGAAGAATGATGAAGCAAAAGATTGGAGAGGCAATGCAGATGTGGTTAGAGAAAGAGGAAAACCTGGAAATGTGGCACGACAAGATCTCAGCGAAAAACAGAAGGATCTTAATGACACAGTGGGCTGGGCATGCATGGAGAGAACTGGTCTCCAAGCCAGATTTCATCAGGAAACTCTTCGAGAAAACTGGCTGCCTGATTACGGCTGATGGTTCTCAGGATGAGAAGATAAGGCCACAGGGACTTGATGCATATACCTTTTAATGTAAATTCTGGACACTTCAAGAGCTCCTTGGAATATGGACAGGATATGAACTATGTGTGGTGTACTAGAGAGAATATATAGTATATTTTTCAGTGGGAGTTTATCATCAACTCAATTTGTTTCTGTTACAGAACTGCAGTTCTATATATTCTATAAAATACGGTAACAGTTTATAATGAAGAACAAACCATATATTATACTACAGTATTGTCTACTCCGTAAAAATTAAGAACCTAATCAAGAACCTACTTAGCCTAAAATGCCAGTAATTACCCCAAAATATAAGAACCTGTTTTGCCAAACTCTAAAAAAGTAGGTTCTTACACGCGAGTTTTTACTGGATAAGATTTAAAATTTGGTATTCAAAGCTAACAAAAATTGACTTCTGTTAAGAAACATTTATCACCAAAGACACTTATCGGGCCCGATAAGTTACCGGGACTTTCGATAAAAGGGCCCCTGGTCGGTTAAGACTGACAATCCCAGGGCCTGCTCTTTCGTTCTTGTAAACTTAGCCGCTTCGACTTCCTTTTGACCCAACTATCTGCCCCTGGGTCTCCGAGGATGAAGTTTGACCTTTCAGTCTCGGCATTGCAAAACGGCACCATCTGGCCAGTGAATACCAAATCTCTTCGCCGCGAGCCGTCCATTTTTCATCGTTTTAACTGTCGAGTGCTTCTTAGAAGTTATTCTTTCGATTTACCTCTTCAAAAGGGTTAATTGTTTTTTTGAAGACGGCATGTTGGAATCTAAAACTTTAAAACAATATGGCCACGTCACTGGAGAAGCCTTTTCAGTTCTACCGAGAGATCACTAGGACCTGAATAATCACAATAGTAATTAACTCCCATCCGATTCCTCCTGACATACACTAAGATATTGCATTCTGATTGGACCGTTTTTGTTTAAGACAACGAGTTAATAATTGAGAGATGCAGATTTCAGGCTACCATGAAGAAAAAAATCGAGCCCATTTTAAGACACGTGCTTCCCTCAGGGCATCACGCGTAATTAGCGAAGACGATAAGGTTTGTAATCCGTAGTTAAACAATGACGAGAACTTCCGGTATATGTCAGAATGTTGTTATCTCACGGTATCATTAACAGCTAAATATAATCGATTGATAACTAACTGCTAAAAAGTCATCATTTTATGCAATCAACGATCTCGAACTCCAATAGGTGATCAGTCATTCAATGTAAAGTTAACGCTTACATCGACTCAAGCATCCTGCGTAACGCGCTAAAAAGCTTCTTGTTTGACCATAATTTAGGAAAACCAGCTGTTAGTCTACAAGAATAGATACTAATGTAAGGAGGAAACTTTTAGGGCTCTTTCCAGAAGCTGACTAAGTTTTGTCTTGTCAACGTCTTTTATAAGTCCAGGGAAACTGATTTAGGATAAAAATTATAGTAAGATTCCCATTTAATGATATCCACAAACCGTTGTAATC
The DNA here is from genome assembly GCF_977016875.1 of Pavona decussata. NCBI lineage: Eukaryota > Metazoa > Cnidaria > Anthozoa > Scleractinia > Agariciidae > Pavona > Pavona decussata. Next base: position 3,188,404 of record NW_028145515.1, on the reverse strand, counting down.
CGTGCACTGTTATCGAAGTTGCGTGGCCATGTTTTTCAGCGGTATGTTTTAAAAGACATACCGTGGGCGCATTGCTTAAACACATGCTTCCGTTCTCCATCATGAATATTCAGAATTCTGCTGTTCCTGGCGCTTTGCAAACCTGGTCCTGTAACTTTGTGCATCGCCTTTTCAGTATAGCTTGAATTCCTTGATCTTGTTGGGTGCCTCTGAAAGCTCAAAGAAACCTTTGAACAGTTAATATAAACTTTCACATGTAGCATGTAGTTTGTGGCGCCGCACAGCTTACAAATCCTTTCACCGTGCTTAAGGCAAGTATTAGCCATTATACGAGAGTAAACTAGGACACTTGATTTATGTTTTAGCGAACGCAAGGTTCAAACATACTTAAAAGTCATTCTAGCGAAAGACGGGATGAATTCAAAGCTTGGTGGGAAGTCGAACCAGACATGTTCCAACGAGATTTTGGTCTTAAAAATGCCGCCTGGCTGATGCCTGCCTAGATGGTCCTTGAGTTAGGAGTGTAACATATAATAACTATAAACGACACTATCGAGTATTACAAGCGCCGCTTGATCACCCAAGAAATCCTCGGAACCAAGGCTGCGAGTATAATTTTCATGTTCTTGGAAATTGTTTCGTGCCCATTGTTCTTCGATGCCAAGGTAAAATGTTCTCAAATATTAACTGAGCCATTATTTCACCGCTTAAGGATCGTTTAAATTAACAAAACAATGAACTAAAGCCAATGACGTGCCCATCCAGCGCGGTGATGCTACAAAGAAACAACTCAAAACAATGCTTTATTTCATTATGGGAAAATGAAATGGCTGATTTGTCTCAGTTTAAACCTTTTACGGTAAAAGTTGATTGTCTGCTCTGTGTTGTTTTGGTGGAGCATGGTAATGAATTTCAGTTTCCCCATTATTATTCTTCATTAACTAACAGATTGCTTACATTACTCAGTTTATCTTGTAGAAGTATTATAATAATACTTAATTCATACAATCAATAATAAATATACCTCCCAAATAAAAGAAAAGAAGGAAAGAAAACCTAAATATAAATAAAATATTAAAATACATCATAACACGAAGCATCGCTGGATCAAATTTAATAACGCTATCGTAGTACTGCATACGTACATAAACTAAAATAGGTTCGTTCTCGTGACTCTCAAAACTCAAGACACCTTAGATAAAACAATCCGTGACAAACTCTAATCAGAACTATTTACTGATTCAGAAGAAAGATGCGCAAATAGTTTTATTTGGGCCTTTCACGCATGCGCAAGCGAATCGATTTGCGACTTGCTGAAATGCATGTTTCCGTTTTACTGTATGACGTGTTAGCGCCATGTGTTTACATGTTTCAATTTAGTTCTGCTAAATGTACCGCGGAAGTATCACTTACGATCCATGGTTTACAACGATACTGCTAGTATCAAAAGGTTCATTTACCTTTGGCCTGTATTATAACCAAGATTTCCAAGCTCAAGCGTGTGTGGTCAGTTCAGTAAGGATTTGTGTGGAGCCCATACTAATTTACTGACGGAACTTATTATGTAGCAAAATGAAATTTTGGTTCAAAAAGACTGAAAACCGTCTTAGCTAAACGATGAAAGCCAAAGAACAGAGAGAGTACAACGCAGGTTAAACACCGAGCTATCATCATCCGCACATGCACTGATTGCAGTTTCCACAAAAAAGGCAAACACATTCTAGGACCCTCAATCGAGTGCAACTTGCAATTTAACCGCTAAAATCCTTTTCTTTAACGGAAAAATGAGTAGCAGTACCTTGATAGAGTTGTTTGGTCACATCGTGTTCAGTTTTACAAGAGGAGTGACAGAGCACTACAACCCAGAAGAACCTGAATTCACTGCAGAGTCTTTTGGATACAATCCTCTGGATAGCACAGGCCGAGAATGGTATTATCAACCTGTTGAAGAGTTTATTTACCAAGAATACGGCAGACAAGCTACAGCACTAGACTGTCCAGCCTCTAGTGGAGTTAAAGTTATGGTTATTGATGCATGCTCCCCAGAGGAGAACGACGAAACGCAGGAAAATGAACAAGATGAAGACAGTGCCATGGATTGGAAGCGACTGAGACCATCAGCTCTGCGAACAGTTTGTAAATCAATGTATATTGGAGCTTTGATTTCACTTCTTGCTGCTTTCTTTGTTGGTACACTATACATCCTGGTCTCCTACATATGCTATAAAACTATCCAGGACTGTCAATTTTACAGACAGAAATCAATTCCAATAAAAGCGCAATGGGCGAGGACAATTTCTCAAATTATCTCTAGTACTCTAATGTACATTTGGTTCTTCGTTGACATGCGATTTCTTTTCCGACCTTTTCAGCTGAAGGGAGTGAAAAGACATATGATCCTGGTGAGTTTCCTTACATACGGTTTGGATGCGGTATATCGAGTTGCTCTACAAGCACTAGGCATATCTCATTCCGACATTTCCAACTTACAAAAGATTCCGCTCAACGTTATCTTCCTTTCTAATATTGGTTTGCAAATATATATTTTAACAATTCACTTCTGCAGAGGATCCACACGACAGAAGCTTACTTTCTTCTTTCAAATGGCTACGCCCACTTGTTTATGTCTTATCGTTGTCATGATTATAACGTATTGTATTTCAGACCCGCGTACAACAAACAAAATAGTGAAGGGAAATTGTTAATCGCACTCTTCGCTCCTCTCATTGGAGTAGTTGCCAAGGTCATCTCGCGAATTTCTGTTCAGCGGTTACGGAACACTACCTATCCGGGATATTTGTTTGTCTTACTTACACCGTTCTATCTTGGCACAGCGGTTATGTTTCGAGTTTTACAAGCGGAACTTAATAGTTTACAATCCATCGCTATTCTTGGTATAATTCACGGCGCTGCCGAAGTTATAGAGCGAAGCAGCATGGTTATAATTGATCACATTTGTCACACACTATGGAGAAGACAGCCAGCTCCTTGGGGAAGTTTTCGCACACCTCGTCGTGAGAGACTTGCGGCTGATCTCGCCATTACAAGCATGTTGTCTGAATCGACTGCCATATTGTCTGTTAACGGCTACTTGTTCTTGTATCAATTTGTTTTCTTAAAAAACTACACCATTATAAAATTGCTGGAATCTTTTGCCATCACTACCTCAGTACAGCTGGTGATTGAGTGGTTTTTCACCAGCGTGTCTCTAGCAATCGAGACTCGTTATCAGAACATGGCTGTCATGGCCGTTTGGCTAAAACGATGGAAAAGACACATTTTTGTGGCCATTGCGAATGGTATTCCATTTACTTTGTGGGCTAGCACTAATCTCTTACTTATTGTACATGGGCGCTTTCAAGAGGCTTTAAACGAGCGTTGTAAAATGCCATTTAGTTGAGAGGAGCGAGGTTTTAATAATGACACTAGTTAGTGCAACCTCTTAGATTTAACTCCATTGCATGCATCATCGGCTGCAACTAGTAGGAAGGGGGGTAGGGGGAGGGGGCAGAACTTTCTACTCTTACGCTATGGAACTGTCTAGAACATTGTAGTAGATGATGTAATTATGATGTAATGCTATACAGATAGTTGTGTTGTAAGCTCCCACAACGTTCTAGAATACAGCCGACTCCCGATAACTCGAATCTTCAAGGGAAATTGAAAAGAGTTCGAGTTATCGAGAGACAGAAACATTTTATAGAAAATGACCTTAAGGGAAAGGAAAATTGGTTCGAGTTAGCGCGAGGTTCGAGTTAGTGAGGGTTCGAGTTATTTACGCGTGATGCTGTACATGATTTATTTCTGTTGTAAGCTTTACAGATTTTTAAAGCTATCCTTCCTTCGCAATTGAAATATTGCGTTATGGTACTCGAGATAATACCGGGAATTTCGTTCTGAAAACGTCATGACAGGGTGACTCACGCGCTATTCAGGGATACTGATATTTCCTATTTATCTATTCGCATACCAGAAATAGCTTTCGGTAAACGTCATGACCCAGGGCATATTACATATCTTTCTAACTGGTGTGTAGTTATTTTGGTTGTAGAGACTCGATTCAAATGTTCGAAATACTGGCTTTTCACGCGTGATATACAAGGATCAAAAGGGTTGGCACAAATTCGCGTTTAGGGTGTTTCCCTGACCCCATCCCCTTACAATGTTGAGCATGTATAAGACAAATGCCTTGTGGACTTCAACACTGTTATGGGGGAGGGATGGGGTGAGTAAGATGCGTTTTTAAACGGACAATATGGCTTCTTTGGTCAGTCACTCTAAATTTGCAGTTAATAACTTACATTACTTTGTAACATTCGTCCCAAGCTTTTTGTCCACCACTGTTGATTCAAGAGAAGGAGGAGTCCAAGAAACGCCTTGTGTGAAAAAGATCAAAATCGTTCCTATATCTGGGTTTGGCTCGTGTTTAATTGGTAATTTTAGAAAGTTTATAGAACTTATAAGAAACAGAGAATAAAAGGGAATAGATCTTATTATTAGTGCGCTACTGAAAGTAACTTATGGCCTTTCACAGTGCAATACCATAGGATTAAAGATTTCCTTCTCTTTTAATTTGTTTACACACATATATATTTTACTTACCACCACTTATTCATAATTACAAAATTGCACTAGTCCTATATGATTAATTTGTTCCTTACATAAAGTGCACTTTTACATAAATAACAAAGGACTTATAGTTTACAAGAATAATGTATAACAACTAGTGAGTGGGGAGGAGACCCCGGGAAGCTAAAGGCTTGTATAATAAGGTATCCTCTTGATATGTTTTCATATTCGACTTCTGTTAGTCTCTAGCCTGCAGAACAAGCGTGACTTTTTTACCTTTTTCAGGCGAGCGGAGGCTATACGAGTCACGCCCCTCCCGTCGTGCATGACTCGCGCTTGCCTCCGCTCGCCTGAAAAACGCAAAAAAAAAAAAATCACATTTGTTCTGCAGGCTAGTTAGTCTCCTACACTGCCGTTCTTTGTGTCGTTGCGCAACGCTCATCCCCTCTTAACTATCACAGTAGAACCCTGATATAATGAAATATTTACCAGGGGACAGAGAATATTTCTTCGATGTAACGGGGATTCCGGTTAAAAATGAAACGCCTTGTGTGAAAACCTTGTTGTGAGGAGTGTTGCGTGACGGCACAAAGAACAGCTGAGTAGGAGACTGATGACATTTATTCGTTTGTATCTCCAGGTAGATTTTCATTTGGGCTTCTGGGTTATGTTCCTTATATCGGTGATTTGGTAGACCAGGTGTTTATTATGTCGGAGTTCTCCTCGGTCATACATTGTGCTGTAACTTTGGTGGAGCCAAAAATCAGTTGCTTCTGTTATACTATTGGTGGTTTTCACCTCACACATCGTCACGCAAGTAAAAAAATTAAATCCTCAACCATTCTATAGATAAAGTCAAGAAATTGATATTTTGGAGAAGAGTGATACGTAAACAACGTGTGAAAGCCACGGGGCTGTGTGATATCTCATAATCGAGTTATTCGAGAAAATGTACCACGGAAAATTACAGAGTTTAGTATGGGACGCCATGTTGGTGGACATCAACATAGCCACCAACATGGCGGCCGGAAACCAGCAAAAACATCTGGAGTTCACTTTGGCTATTTCAAAGCCTTTCTTCTCCCTGCTGAACTTTCACACATTGACATAGACGTTTCTATTACATGTTAGCTGATCAGACCTAAAAAATCACGAGGCAAATCGATGTTTTCATGTACGTGACATGTTTAGAGCAGCTGAATCCTTCTGTCACGCAGTACGCAAAAATCTAAAATTCAAACTGCTCTATTTTCAAAACGAAGAATGCTATCCTGCTGAAAACAAGCAAGCCGATTGAAATTTATGTTTTCTTTTATGTGATGAAGATAAAAACCCAAAATTGCGTTTTGTTATGAATTTCAGTTTTTTATGACGTCACGTGAAAACCAAGAATAAGTACGTAAATTATGATCATCCGGGTGAGTGTAGTCCTGAGAAGAAATGTTTGTGGTGACTTTGATTGACGTTTCGACAACCTGAGCGGAAGTCATCTTCAGCGTCACTTTACTCTGAAGATGACTTCCGCTCAGGTTGTCGAAACGTCAGTCAAAGTCACCACGAACAGTCCTTCCTTGAATACTACAATTGTCAGTTATGTTGCTACTTTAAAAGTCCGGGAAATATTCAGGGATGCCGCTAAAGCCGCCCTCTACATGTTTTGCAACACTTTCTTGCTCCTACTTCCCACTAGCTCCTGCATCGTGACATCTTCAGATCCCTTGACCACCCTCCAAGGACATCCATGATGATGTTGTACTGTTGCACTTCATATCCTTGATATTGCTGCTTTAGTTCCCATCTTAACGGACTGTATTTTAAGGTCTTCTCCGCCGTCTTCTTCGTGCGGTTGATGACCTATGACCTCATTTCAGGAGTTATAATCCGCTTTGTCTGATGGTCGCTAATGCGGGCATAGACTCTGTTTGCTGTCACCTCTTCATGCACTGCAAATACCGGGACATCTCAGAATGCCTCCTCTACGGAACGCAGTCCCCTGCCTCTCTTCTCTCTAGGCAAGTACAGAATGGAAGTAGAACCACAAGGATGTTTCCTTCCACTCTCGACTATTATCTTGCGAGCCTCCATGTCTATTTTTCTCAGTTCTGCCAAGGGTCAGTGTTGTGTCCATATCAAGTAGCTCAACAGAGGCAGCACCAACTGATTCTACGTAGATATTCCTTAGCCGCACACTCCAAAGACAACTGATCTTCTTGTATTACGCTTCTAAGACGCCCAAGAACTAGTACTGTCTAACTTGGTCCAGGTCGGGAACACGCGCACTACCATCCGGTCTTGGCCCTGATGCATCATGGGTTTGACCGCCCCTTCCCTCCTCCCCCCCCCCCCCCCCCACCCCTCGTTCATGTACCACAGTACATTTCCGCACATTTCCATTTGAGACCAATATCTCCCATTGCGCTCTTGGTTGACTTCATAACTCAATTCAGCTTGTACTCTGATGACGCAAAGATCGTCATGTCATAAATTTACAGGCGATCTGTCACCTTTGCGCAGATCGGCTAAGATAGCTTGTAACCCTCTCTGGCACTGATCTTCCATGCAACGGGATTCAAGCAAATTGTAAAGAGCCTGGGGCAGAGCGCGTTTCCTTGAGGTAAGCCCTTGGAAAACTTGATTGGTCCAGATGTTTCACGCCCCTTGCTTTGTAGTCGTTACCACTCTTCTGTCCCAGATCTTGTTTAATTTCTGAACTGTCTCTGACAACCAGGCTGGAAAACAGTGCAAGACCATCATCTCTCTTAGCCATCCGTGATCTAGGGAATCGTAAGCCTTTTTGACATCTATCCACACCACACTCAGGCTACGCCTTCGCCGATGATCGACAACCTAAAGCCACTATCCTGTTAATCAAGAGATTGTCAACTGTCCCACTACATCCTGCGCGAGCTCCCCTTTGTGCACCCTCCATCAGTCCGTCTGCGTCCAGGTGATGGTCAGCTGGAACCAATAAAAATTGGTGGTTTTCACCTCACACATCGTCACGCAAGTTAAAAAAATAAAATCCTCAACCATTCAATCGATAAAGTCAAGAAATTAATATATTGTAGAAGAGTGATACATAAACAACGTGTGAAAGCCACAGAGCTGTGCGATATCTCATAATCGAGTTATTCGATCGAGAAAATGTACCACGGAAAATTACAGAGTTTAGTATGGGACGCTATGTTGGTGTCCCGTCTGAGGGACACCAACGTGGCGGCCGGAAACCAGCAAAAACATCTGGAGTTTACCTTGGCTATTTCAAAGCCTTTCTTCTCTCTGCTGGACTTTCACACATTGACATAAACGCTTCTATTACATGTCAGCTGATCAGACCTCAAAAAAAAAATAATAATAAAAATAAAAACACAAGGCCAACCTTCTGTCACGCACTGCGCCAAAATCTAAAATTCAAACTGCTCTATTTATGCTATCCTGCTGAAAACAAGCAAGCCAATGGAAATTTATACTTTCTTTTATGTGATGAGGAAAAAAGACCAAAATTGTGCTTAGTTATGAATTTCAGTTTTTTATGACGTCACGTGAAAACCAAGAATTATTATTATTATTATTATTATTATTATTATTATTATTATTATTATGACATTTGTATTTTCTTTTGAAAAGTTTGTGCTTCGACAATTAGTCTCGAAATCGGAATGAATTGTAAATAGGTTTTAATAGTTCTTTTCTCAACTTTTAACTTGTAAATAACAATTTCAGCTGCTTGGTATATGTTAATAAAGATTATATTATTTATTATTATTATTATTATTATTATTATTATTATTATCCTCATCAAATTATTTTTCTGTGGTAATTAATCACTGACCACACCGCGCGCGCAATACTCCCGCCCCGTCCTCTCGTCCGGGGCAAATTATGTCGCGCTGGGGGCGTCGGTGCCATGTTTCCCACAAATCCCTGCAAACTTTGCAAACCCACTTCCGCCTTCGTCGCGTCGGTTTTGAGTACCAAGGTAGTCTCGCACAACTTTGAAGGAAAACAAAAACTGATGAAAACTATGGAGCTGTTGTAGTGGAAGATCGAAACATACAGGTAACTCTGTTTTAATATAGGTTTCTTTTTGGAAATGGAGTGGTTGCAGTGTAAATACGGAATCAGCTCGTGTCGAACTTTGCTTAGCGACCGGGGAGCGACACCTCGAGTTCTGTTAATCTTATTAAGTATAAGCGACTGCAAAGTACCTTAAGTTTCCCAGTCAAATCACGATAGATGGACCTCTAAAAAGCCACCACCACTCGCAAGCTATCGCGACCAGTTTTAGGGCAGCTGATCGGGTTTGAAACTGCAGCTTTTACAGAGTTTTAGCCTGCTGTAAGCTAAGCGATCTGCCTGTGGGCACGTCGTCACATTTTAAAACTATTTCGGCCTGCGGTGGTATGACGCTCTAACCGGCTTATCTAGCCCAAGGATCTAGCCCAATATTTGTGATGATAAAAGCCCGCTGTTAAATGTTCTTACGTTTTGTTTCTGATATCTGATGTTCGCTGTGTAACATGGAACACAGAAAATGAACCACATTTTGTCACGTAATTGTAATGTAATGCGCCGATCAACTCGAAACTTCAACATCCCCCCCCCCCCCCCCGGGCAAACCCCGGGCATTTGAACTTTTGAAGATTGGATCGTTCAAATTCCCGCCCCCTTGGGCCAAAATGGTGTTCAAATGCCCCACCTTATCGTCGGATTTGTCTGTCAAATGCCCCTCCTAAAGAACAATCATTGCCGGCTCCTGTCATGAGCCACTACAAAAACCACAACTTTAACATTGAAACCAATGATTGGAAATTGAATTTATTAAGTCGGACAATGTCAATCAGCAAGTGTAACCTGTTCTAACTCCGAAACACGGCAAAGGTTGTTTAACGAGAAATACATAATAACATATTTAAATTGAGTTAGCTGGCTACGTAGACTGTTCGAGTGGCAGGGTATTCTGCAGTTTAAGCCAAAGCGGCGGTTTTTCATTCGACAATGTTTTTTTTTTCTTTAACTGTTCACTGCTGTTTTATGGCTATTTTAAAAACCTCTGCAGACACAAATGCAGGAGAAAGGCGCAGCTTGACTCATTGCATAAGAAAAACTAAATTGTTTTAAAAAGAACTAGAAATACATATTAATTAGTTAGCCGGCTACGTAGAATGTTGTTCGAGTGGCAGGATATTCTAGCGGTTTTTCATTCGACAGTGTTCAGGTCTTTCACTATTCACTGTGGGACAAAGCCACAGCTTGACTCATTGTATAAAAAATCTACATCGTTTATATACAATGTATAAAAATAATTAATATTTAAGCACTCTCACTTTTGAAGACCTTTTTTTGTAAGCTTTTTTTGTAATGCTGTATCTCTTCCTTTAATCTCTTCCATCTCGTCCAAACACGTGTTTATAGCTATTAGCAACTTCGGCGCCCCCCAAAAAAGCGATTTGAAACCCGACATTTCCGGTTCAATTTTTCCCACCCCACCCAGGCAAGGTCAAATTCCCCACCCCCGGGAAGGCCTTACCCGTCAAATTCCCCACTCCCGGGCACAGAAAATAGTCAAATGCCCGGGGTTTGCCCGGGGGGGGGGGGGGGGGGGGGGATGTTGAAGTTTCGATTTGATCGGCGCATAATTTAGATGAAACTTTCAGTGATGGGTTCCCTAAAGAAGGTGATGTTTAGACTTGTAACTTTATACAGTAGGTTTTGTAGCTCTCATGAATGATAGCATAACTTTGTAACAGTAATTGCTACTAAATAAATATTAAAGGCCCATTTCCACCCTTGTTTCAATAGGGTCGTTTGTTTTTGTTTTGAAATCGCACTATTGTTAAACGGTGCATTCCGATTGGTCAACTATTTTTATCGAGCTTTCCTCAGGAAATCCATCGGGCTGTGTTCTTGTAAAAATGCGCTATGGGTCTTGTCAAGTAAAAACCTACAACTGTAAGCTTATTTCTTCATCAAAGCGGATAAATCCATTTACATTTTCTTAATTAGGTTTGCCTAAACAAACTTTTACTGGTCAGTCATATAATGCAGAGGAGCATGAAAACTGTGGAGAAGATGCAATGTTTCAGTGACAAACTATCCAAGTGAAACATTTATTTATTGTTGTTATCATGGCTTCTATCTTCAATAGAAACCTTTTTCCATCTCCTCTATCCTGCCCATTTATAACGATTTTATGGAGACAGAGGCCCAATTGTAAAGTTGCCACTGTCCTCAGAAAGTTGGTGGTTGACAGTGCTGATCGTGTTATTGGCAAACGGTAATATTCATTGCAATAAATCAAACATAATATATATAGTGTGAACTCAGATGCATCATACATAAATTTTCATAGACTTGCTATCTGTATTTTCTACAGTTCTGTTTCTTCCGCATTATTTTCTCACTTTTCCAGGGGATAGAAAAAGATTGAAACAAATTAAAAAACCACTGCGGACAGACATAACTCTTGTCTTCCAACATGACAGCAGAAAGTAGCCGGCCTATTGTCAGACACTCTTTGACTTGAAATGGCAAAATTCACAATCATACATATATAAAAGTACTGTAAGAAAATCTGCATAGATAAAAAGAGAATGCATTTACACAGGTCTAGATAGCTGGATTGAAAAGGCAGGGATAGAAAAGGTTCAAAGGATTGTTGTGTTGAGGATTTCAGTAATTTCATGTTAGAACAAATTCAGATCAGCCACTTAATGCATCATAAGGATGGAAATGGGCCTTTAAAAGAATATTGTTGCTTAGCCCTAACAAAATGATTTAAAGTAACAGGCAATTTAACAGGGGAACAGAAAGAACCAAGTCCAAAGTGGTCTAATGGGGAAAATTACTGCAAACTCACTGGCAAATTGTCATCAGTAGGCAGTGAAATGGCTGCCTGCTGAGGGTTGTTGCTTTTTTTATTATTAGTTCAGCAGTTTGGGTTTATAGACTCATTTTTCTTGGGGGTGAGAGGGAGTGAGGCGTGGTGGGGTGGGAGGGTGATACTCCTTTATATGGCCTGAATAGGGTATAGATATTAAGGCAGGGGTAAACCTGAAAGCTGTTTCCACGCTGCTTAAAATCGGTTTAATGGAAATATCTAGCTCACGTTTCAAGCAATCCAAAAACTCTCTGCTTATCCCGTGAATCTATGTTTTGGGGTGTTTTGTGAATTTTTAGGTGAATATTTTTGGGTATATTTGGTAAAATTGAGAGATATAAGAAATATTGAAGATTTAGTGAAATTTTAAAACTAGAATTTGTAGTTAATAATTAATAGACGGATACCAAGTTAGTCCACTAGAAACCTGGGGTGCACTTGCGTGGGTATCACTTATCACTTTCTTTTATCTCTTCTTCAAACCTCTTAAAATTCCATTCAAATTCACGTTTACCCCCATCTTAAACATTTTGGTCTGAAAGAACTGGACAGGTATGAATTTAACAGAAATGGATTTGAATCCTGCAGGTCTAAAAATGGGTACTGGAAAATGAATGGTTTGGTGTGAAATAGGGTCACAGTTTGGAGAATCTAGTCTTACACCCATAACAAAAAATTCTGACATGTACTCCCCTCCTTCCTCCACCCCGTGGGGCATTTATTTTGTGCTGAATGTTCCATAGAAAGTGATTCAAATTTTGCACCCCAGCCTATGGTTGGATAAACTTATAGTACCACAGTGACCTCCTTTTGTAACTGCATGACCGTCTTCTACAAGTCAAGAGTAACCACATGTTTTTCTAGAAGGATTGGTAAAATTGAGAGATATAAGAAATATTGAAGATTTAGTGAAATTTTAAAACTAAAATTTGTAGTTAATAATTAATAGATGGATACCAAGTTAGTCCACTAGAAACCTGGGGTGCTCTTGCGTGGGTATCACTTATCACTTTCTTTTATCTCTTCTTCAAACCTCTTAAAATTCCATTCAAATTCACATTTACCCCCACCTTAAACATTTTGGTCTGAAAGAACTGGACAGGTATGGATTTTACAGAAATGGATTTGAATCCTGCAGGTCTAAAAATGGGTACTGGAAAATGAGGTTTGGTGTGAAATAGAGTCACAGTTCGGAGAATCTAGTCTAATACACCCTCAACAAAAAATTCTGACATGTACTCCCCTCCTCCCTCCACCCCTTGGGGCATTTATTTTGTGCTGAATGTTCCATAGAAAGTGATTCAAATTTTGCACCCCAGCCTATGGTTGGATGAACTTATAATACCACAGTGACCTCCTTTTGTAACTGCATGACCATCTTCTACAAGAGTAACCACATGTGTGATAAATGGGGAGGGGGGCGATATGTTTTGTTTGTAACATCTCACATTATTGGTCGAGAGGACAAAAGAATGAGCAACAAAACAATGCGTTCAAACATACTCAAAAAGGCGGTAAAGCCACAGGCTATCTGAGTCTAGTGACACTAGAGCTTAGAGCTCCCACATCCCCCACAATACTCAGCTAGCTAGATTCAGCTAGCCATGAATTTGTTTCATTTTATTTTTTAGAACTAAATTGTGTTCCTCAATTTGAATGAATAATTACCACTAGTGGAGAGATGCTCGAGGTGAAAATGAAGCAATAAATGAGGCACTGAAGCAGGTATATAATTTATATCCCTATTTATGTTTTTGTATACCAGACCAATATTGTACAATTCCAATATTATTAATACTACCCCTTCTCAGGGGATGGTTAAAATAACACCCCCTTAGAAACAAACATCCTCAAATGTAAATGTAAGCTGTTTATAGTGTGTTTCAAGAAGTAGATTTTGTACAACTTTGAAGTTAACCAAAAAAATTAACTAAAATGTTGAATTTGTCTCAGTTTGAGCATGCTACTGACAGCCGTATGACCTGACTAGAAAGTGAAAAATGTTTTGGTCTGATTTGAAATATGAGAGCAAGTTTACTTACAGCAAATTCACTCAAAATAATGGGAAAAAAACTTGTCTCAGTTTGCTTAAACTTATTCGCCTGAAATAACTGTCTGGAAGGCCCTTAAAACCACTTTGGGCTACGGTCCAGTACACTTTGTCCTCCACATTGAAGGTTAGGCCAAGTGTTCAGTAATGAGGCCTGCAGTCCCCTTTGACTTTTCAGCTGCACCCAATTATAAAGAAAAATGTTAAGAATGATAATTATGTCATTCAGTGAGTGACTTGCGTATGCTGGGTAAAAGGAAATCCAAGTGCCCCTATCAGGAGTCAAACCTATAATGACCTTCAGATTACTAGCTTGGATGCTCCACCACTGAGCTACAGGAGACTCCTAGGACCTTAAAGGCCATTAAACAAGGTTTATATGGCAAACATCTTGCACACTGCAAGGATTTGAAAAAAATGATCTTCTCTCCAATATTTGTCAGTACATGTATGTTGTGATGTTCATGTTCATGTCGTTATGATGTGTTGCTAGTGTGAATACAGTCAACTCTCTCATAAGCGACCACCCTTGGTGCACGACAAAGTGGTCGCTTACGGGAGGTGGTCGCCTATGGGAAAGATCAATAAAATAAGCCTAATGCTGGACTGATAAATTAATTACCTAAAAATATTACCCTATAGCAGCTAAAATTAGGCAAATAGAAACTAATTTATTTGATTTTTTCACATTTAGTCATTCTTCTGACGAAACTTTGTGTAACATTTTGGAACAGATCACTGTAACAATTCCCATTTACCTACAGATCTAATTATAGTAATCTTCTCTGTCTGTAAACTGTCAGTTGTCCGGGGAAGCGTCATTAAAAATTGATTTTTTGTTGCTTCTGAGTAATTATTTACTCAGATTCTAAATACGCAAATATGTTGGGTGGTCGCTTACCGGAAACAGAAAACAGAAGAATATGTCAAATTTCTGGCCCAAAAAGTGGTCGCGGTCCCTTAGAAATTTAAGTGGTGGTCGCTTACAAGTGAGCTCTTGAGACAGTATTTAACTGAGAAACAAAACGATTGTTTACATAAGTGGTCGCTTACGGGAGGTGGTCGCTTTGAAAGAGTCATGTACCTATATTTAAAAAAAAACTTATTAAGCACCAGTTGTGTGGTTTCTGTAAAATTATAGTTACATCCACTCCAAGGCCAAAACTGACATCACAATGTTATTTTTACAAACTGACATAAAAAGAAGATCATCTTTTTCCTTATGTCATGATATGCTCCTTTTAATGTCATATGCTGTTTTTGTTCACACTGGAGTCACATTACATTAAAATAAACATAAGGTATCATTTTGTTTTTGCGTGGCCTTGCTGTTATGTCGTTATTTTATTAGATTGAACCAGTCAGCGTCAGAAACTAAGGTCACTGGAAATTTTAAGTAGGGAATCTCAAAGGCCAAAATGTTTCAAGCAAATTTTATGAGGCAAATGTGTACATGTATGTGTGAATGGGTGGGTGGGGGGTTTGTGACTGATGGGGATTAGAGAAACTAAAAAGCCTATGGACTAGTGAGAGGAACACACACCACTTAAGACTGTTGATGCATTTGGACATCTATGGTAATTTGCTTGACAAGAGGTTCAGAAAATACTGGCCCATAACCCACACGAAAGGTTACTGGAAATTTCCACTGGAGGATTTATAGATCCCTAAAGTCAAAGTTTTTAAGGGTAAACATGAAGCAAATGTGGGTTGATGGTTCGGAGGTCTAACCAAACCCTCTCTGGAAGGGGCTGGGTATGGATACATATTTCTGATTTTTATGTAAAAGATCAAACTCAGCCTCTCCAAACACTGGTTACCAAGAAGATGACTATTGGTTTGATTTCTTCTGATTAAGTGGGCCTAGGCCTTAGGGGCAATATTCATAAAGCTATAATAAAATTATATTTATTATATCTCTCAGTTAGTACGCACAACATGATTGGTCAATTTTGTGGGCCGTATTCCACTGTTTGACCAGCTGAACTTCACCTAGGGTCTTTTTGGGCATGCCGGATTAACCTCAGAGATATAATTAATATCTTGCTAACCTTGTTTTCTCAGTCCATACTGTAAGTTAAGGATCCTCATTTCTCCCGATTGATTTATGAGCGCTTGGGCCATAAGTCAACAGGTAAAAATTTGGTCTGTAACTTACAGAATAGACCTCAAACTTTGTTAGTATTTAAGAGGTATGTATTTTTAGTATAAGATGGGCCCTAATTAGCATTACTTGAACACAAATGCCTGTTGTCTAGAGACAATACATATACTTATTAAGATTTATGTTTACTTGGGAGGGCCGCATGAATGTGCATGCCAAACCCCTGGCTCCTGTCTACAGACATACATTGTATCACTGCTGATTGCACCCAAAACAGTCCTAGAAAATAATTAGTAATTGTAACTATAAACAGTGAAGAGTGGAGTTTGAGACAGCCGCAGCCTGGGTGAGACTTGCAATGGCAGAATCCCTTTTGTAGTCTCACAAGAATGAAGAGAAGATCACTACAAGATGACATTTCAGCGGTTCTGTAGTTAAGCTTTATTTCGCAAAATGTTTTGAATCCCCCCCCCCCCCCCAATCCGGAGGGGTATACTCCCTCTAATGTACCATATAAGGCACAGCCCACAATTGTTACTTTTTTCAGGCTAGAGGTATATAAAAGGGTAGGGCATGGTGAAGAACAGAAATTAAAGGGGTAGGGGGACGTGTCATTTAAGTATTTAAAATGGCCCACCAAAAGTAAACACTGGATGTCTACTGTATGAATGTGAAGGAGTACCATTTTCTGTGGATGTTGAGGAGCTAGTGTGCAAGATGTTTGTCACATGAACTTAGTTCAATGGCTTTCCTCCCATAAGTCTGCTAGTGTTCGACAGTACATTATCTGGACTAGATTCAAATCTTTCTGGGAGGAGTGTGTGTGCAGTGTCACGGACTTATAAAACCCGTCTTTCTTTAATATTATTTTCTTCACGTAATCTTTTATTTTTCGTTATTTGCCACAGTAAGTAGTAACATTTGACAGTCCAAAGCGTGCAAGTGTCTGTTACAAGCCAAATTTTACTATTTATTGTAAAAAAATAATTTTCTCCTCCACTGAAAATAATTATTTAAATTTATTCGCTTTAAGGTTGCACACCTCTTTTCTGGTTTGTAAATAAAAGAGGTTTGCCTCAGACGACTGTTGTTGAGGGTTAATGTTCAATACTCACCACTTGTTCGGGTCGTGAAGGTGCCCACTAGTCAATTTGGTGCAAGTGGTGAAGCAGTTACATTTTCGTGGGGTTACATGATGTTGCTTTTAAATTTTAGGGGTGGATGTGGAAAAATGCATCTCATTAGGGAGACTTAAGTTATAATATCAGTCCGTGTTTGTAAGGCAGATGGGCCTTTGCAATCAGTTGTTGACTCGCACGAGTCGTACGAGTGGACAGAAGCATTGTCGAGTCGTCAAAGTAAATTGTCGAGTGGAAAAATGCATCTCATTAGGGAGACTTAGAAAATACCAGCCCCTGTTTGTAATGGAATTTAGGTCACTGGGACTGGGATTTGGTCACTGGGAATGGGAAAAAATGTCAAAATGGGAATGGGATAACTATTTTGTAACCATCCGCCATGACCAGTCAAGACATCACTCGTATTTCCTGGGGTTGAGAAAAGTCAAAAAAAGTGTGCAAGCACCTTGTTTGTGACGATTTTTAGTATGAGCCAGCGTCCGTACGTTTTATTTCCCGCCGATTGATTTGCGGTCAACTATATTTGTGTACAGCGGTGTGTGTAAAGCCAAAAGTCTACAGAGCATGCGTACAGTATTTCTATAATACAAACAACATTTTCTACTCAAAATGTTGTTTTACAATAACTGTCCAAATTCCCGCGCGCTGATTGGCTCGTAGCTATTGTCTATAAGAGTACAGACAATAAAAATGACGTCAGATGTAACGCGCGCG
Source organism: Pavona decussata (assembly GCF_977016875.1). NCBI lineage: Eukaryota > Metazoa > Cnidaria > Anthozoa > Scleractinia > Agariciidae > Pavona > Pavona decussata. The sequence goes on along the minus strand of NW_028145515.1, from coordinate 3,170,948 downwards.
CTTTTCTCAACGAAAAAAAAAAGCCAATTCCGCTCGTACTTTTTCCATGTTATTGTAAAAAACAAATCGACGGCAGTTTTCTATGGTCTATACTCTTATAGACCATAAAATGACGCCATAAAATGTCCAAAACTTGGCAGTGAAACCACTCGCCTGCGGCTCGTGGTTCCACATGAGTTTTGAACATTTTTTGACGTCATTTTATGGTCTATAAGAGTATAGACCATAGAAAACTGCCGTCGATTTGTTAATTATACACACCGAGAACTGTAAACTGGAATTACCATTGGCTTGTTCAACAATCCAGATGGAGTAGAAATCGAATATTCGTAGAATGTGTGGCACTGAGGAATCGAGTAGACGAAGAGGATTTGCAGGTTTTGCTATCGAAGTATTTTACATTGTATAAGAGTGACAGGCCTGCACGACTCCCTCGCGGGTGTTTTAGCCTTTTTTTATAATTTGGGTCTCACGAGTATATCTTTGATTGGCCGCCCTCTTTTGTAACATGAGGTGCAGGTCTTTGTAGATTTGTTTGAGGATTTGTTTTAAGTTTGGTACTGCTGGGTGGTATTGGGTAACGAAAGGCAAGATTCGTTTGTTCTCCTTTGGTTTTTGAAGGAGTGCCAGTTTCCTGTTTCAAATTGCACTTCTGAGAGGGTCCTTTGAACAAGGTTCTCGGGATAACCTCTTTTCCGTAGGTGTGATTTAAGATTTTGAAAATGCTCTTGAAATATTTTTTGTAGAATAGTTTGTTCTGAGAAGTCTCAGAGCCTCGCCTTTAAAGTGCGTACGCACATCAAGAATTGAATTGCTTCTAAATCTTTCGCCTTTATATATGTTTGTACCAGAAATGTCGTTTCTGTCGTTTCTGAAACTTCAGTCGTAAATTTAACTGTGGGGTGGTGTTTGTTTGCTTCCTCAATGAACTGCATTATCTCCTCTCTGTTTAAAATCGAAAGGGGAAAAATGTCGCCTATATATCGCTTCCAAATGAACGGTTTTAATGTGCTTTGGTTTAAAATCTCCGTTTCAACCTTAGCCATGAAGATATTAGCAAAGACGACTGCCATTTTTGTACCCATGGCTGTACCATGGGTTGTAGGTAGTGCTTTCCATAGAACTGGAATGAATTTTCTTGGATAACTAGACTTAGTGTTGGGTCGTATTTAGAAGCTGTAATTTTCTGGATGCGAAGAGAAAAGAGCTCGTATGTATAATAATGGGATTTTTTCTGTATTCCACTAGTGGGAATGGGATTTGAACAATGGGAAGTGGGATTTGGAAAAAAAATGGGCTGGAAAATGGGATTAGTCCTCCCCCCCCCCCCCCCCCTTTTCAGGACCCTCTTGTTAATCCTATTTGGTACTCAAACAACCTGTTTGCTTACATACATGACTGTATATACTTAGTTGTGTGTCTGTTAATTGTTCATTTTATTCAGTTGATATTGATTTAATGAGTTACCTGCATGACCAACTAGATTTACTTATTGTAATATTTAATGTGCAACCGACGAGTCTGGTTCTTGATAGTTATCTTCGAGCCCCAGCCACTAGTCTCCGTCAGTAGATTTACTGTTTCATTAGGCTGCAAACATTGAGGGAAACCAAATTAACTGGTTTCCCGAGGGACCAGTCATTAAGTGATTTGTTATATAGCATAACAAAGATCTTAAATAGAGCAGGATCCATTTGCAAACAAAAACAAAAGACAAACAAAACTTTGAAAACCGCGCTGAATATTATAATAACATCACGCCACCCTCGCTCGTGCTCTGTTTACTTGCAAAAACGGTCAGCTTTCGCAGGTAACAGTTCACTGTTACCCTCTGACGTCATCGCTTTCTCGTCGTTACGCACTCGTTGGCTGTTGGCGGCAAACAATGCTACTATTGAGAGTGATGTATTATTCAGTAATGACACATGTAAACTCCGAAAAAGAATTTCCGAGTGCGCCTAACGGGAGTCGAACCTAAGGCCTTCCAATTACTATTTTGGATACTCTACCACTGTGCAACAGAAGTCTCTGGCAGTATGCAGGATGTTTGTCCCATGAACCTAGTTTAATGGCCTTAGCTCCCACGAGTCTCCTGTTGCACAGTGGTAGAGCGTCCGAACTAGTAATCGGAAGGTCTTAGGTTCGACTCCTGATAGGAACACTCGGAATTTCTTTTTGCGAGTTTGCCTGTGTCATTACTGAATAATACATCATTCTCATTTGTTCACCAGGCTTAAAAATTACATCACAGTTCTATTGTTAGATGTCATGCGACTATGAGTTAGGTAATGAATGCGTTCGCTTTGGCGGGAAAGTATTAGCTATATAAAAATCGTTTTTTGTGTTTGTGTGTCAACGAATGAGCGTGGTCTTCAAACGAGAGAACGAGTAGCGAGTGGAAATACGAAGAGTGGAACTGGGGAGAGACGCAGGCTCGCCCACTTTCCGGGTGAGGATCAGGATCCAAGCTTTTGGTGTTCCGCACCTTTCCATTGATTTAAGAGAAAATAAGAGGAAGAAAAAAAAACCACTCCGTTGCATCTACTGCAATAATTTTCTTTTTTAATGCAAATACGTGGCTGTTGATTATATTTAAACAAACATATTTTTCGTTTATATAGGGGTTGAACACTCTGGCCTGAAGTATCTTGAACATGTTTGACTATGGCATCGGCTACACCCGAATCTCAAGGACCTGGCCAACCTTCTGGACCGAGCATAGTCAAAATCACCATTTTGGGTTCTGAATGGGGATCAAGCAAGGGAGGTCTTTCCACCATAAACAGAGAGTTAGCCATCCAGTTAGCGAAATGCCCTGATGTGGATATCACTTTCTTCGTACCAAAGTGCAGTGAAAAGGATAAGAATGAAGCCCACAGCCACAACGTAAGGATTCTTAAGGCCACACGGCGGCCTGGTTTTGAAGAGCTGGAATGGCTTATATTTCCACCAGAAGATTTGCAAATAGACGTAATCGTTGGCCATGGGGTGAAACTCGGTCGTCAGGCACAAGTTATTAGAAGGACTCACAAATGCAAGTGGGTACAAGTGGTACACACAGACCCAGAGGAGCTAGGCATGTTTAAATCTTATGCAAATGCAATTTCAACGGGTACAGAAAAGCACAATGTTGAAGTAGAGCTGTGTGAAATGGCCGATTTTGTAGTGGGAGTTGGACCGAAGTTGACCGAGGTCTTCCGCTCCTATCTCCGCTGGAGTCAAAAGGATCAGACTATTTTCAACTTCACACCTGGTGTTTTTGATGAGTTTACGAGTGTTGAACAGGTTGCCGAAGAAAGGAAACATTGCACTGTTTTGGTGTTTGGCCGTGGAGACACTGAAGATTTTGAATTAAAAGGATTTGACATCGCAGGAAGAGCTCTCTCTTCATTACCTGACACTCATCTTGTATTTGTTGGAGCACCCGATGGAAAACACGATGAAATTG
>NW_028145515.1:3060000-3162500 GCF_977016875.1 Pavona decussata | reverse complement strand
GGAGATCTCTTTGAGAGCTCTTGAAGTTCTTGAGCGTCCACCCTGACTGACTCACGTGAAGCTACGTGACGTACTTTGGCATCAAGCAGGGCACAATTGGCCGTAAGATGCTGGGACTGGTTGACTGGTTTCCACCTATTGTTCTATTTTGGAGGTGTCAGTCAGATTATTAGCTATTACTTGGCGCAAAATTGAAAGTATCCTATTAATAAAAGAGAGATTCAGGCTAGCCGAAATTTACGAAGTGCTTTAAGTGCTCACTGCTCGCCATCTGTATTTTCTTATGTGCTCGCTGCTCGCAAGAAAAATTAGACAACTGCTCGTGCTCGCAAAACTAAACACACTGCTCCCATGCTCGCAAATGCTCGCAAAGACCATTCCTTTCACTGGATTTGGTCTTTATCCCTTAATATTGCTATTCAATCTAGCGTCGTGAAACACCAGCAGTATTCCCACCTAAGTTCTTATTGAAGTATTTATTTCTTTTTAAAAGATGCTCCTGGAAGAGGGAGTTCGAGCATCATGAATGATGTCATTATATTGTTTCTGTAAAGGGTGGTTTATTTGAGGAGAAGTGTGAAGATAATAGACACAACCCAAGTGCCTTCTTTATTTGATGTAATTTTCAGATTACACGGCTGTTAATTAATTTAAACGTTTATTACTATCTTTTTATTGGGACTGGGTAATTTGCGAGTTGTGGAGTTGCAAGTTGCGAGTTGCATTTGCGAGTAGCAGTTGCGAGTTGCAGTTGCGAGTTGCCAAAACTAGAAAATGAAAATTTCTAGTGAATTTCCGCGTAATAAGTTTTTTTATTGCACGGCAACAAAATAGAATAAAACATTGCTTACCATTACACTTGGTGTTATCCTCCATGGTGAACAAAGTTTAACTGCACGACTACGAGGTCTTTACCATCGCAACTTTCCATATCGTTACATTCCATCAGAGTTTTTAAAATTTTCCCACGCGTTTCTTAAACCGCAAAGAGCGGATTCATGTGCACGTGCATGTGCAAGCAAAGAAAACACGTAAAAGGTGTAAAGGAAAAGAAGTTAGGAGGAAAAATTCACCGGAAAAAAAGCAAAATAGAGGGAAACTTTTCTAAGAGTGCCAATTTATAAAAGCGATACTAATAATCAATACTAATAATCGATAGTTTAGAAAATGAATCGTAGCCAACAAAATTTCACTTTAGTTCTGTTTTTCAAATAATTACTGACATCGACAGGTTACATTATTGGCTCTCCGAGGATACATTACGGCTGGCCGTTCCATATGATCGGCAACGATCACTCCATTGCTGAAAACAGTATTTTAGGTGTCGAGAGCGATCGTCCGTGATGGAAAGAAAACAGACATTTGAATCGCCAGACTTCGATATAATCACTGCGACTGATCCGTCAAGATCAGTAGCCAGACCCCTTGCACTTATATCGCTTTTATCATTTATGGATAGCGGGCAGTTCCTCTAGCATTCATGTTTTGTTATTTGCAACGCGGAAAATACCCCCAAACTTGATTGCCACCCCCTTTTTTGTTTAGTCGTTCGGCAACGATGCTGCTTTTATTTATCAGCTAGTAAAGTGTTTTGTGGTGGATTTCTTTGTTAAATAAATTTAGAGCCTTGGGCACTCCCATGCATAAAAGTGACGCAAATGCTCGTATGAAATTTTGAAAACAGCCTCCTAAGAGTGGCCTATTTTTTTGGCCGTGGGTTCTTACTCATTTTTACTCTTAAAAAGGTACGAAAGAAAAAAAATAGGCACTCGAAGGAGTGCATGTGGTTTCAGCTACCATAATAAAAAGTTATTGCCTGTGTTCGAGTGACCCTCAAAAGTCATTGTAAGAAAATGAAAAGGAATCTCTTCAAAGATCAATAAATTATGTGTGACTGTTACATTTACTGTAGGTTTTTTGTCTGCTTTATTAACTCCGTTTTGTGCATTAATGAAAAAGTTACAAAGCTGGGGTGTTACTTCGGTAGGTGTATGTTATATGTTAGTGGGGTTGCAAATTTGTAGGGAGATTATTTTCCAAATGAAAAAGGGGAATTTTTAGACTGCCATTATAGGCATCTCTTTAGCAATCACAAGTTTTGTGTATAACTATGCAGGTTTCAAACTATGATCTGTAGCAAAGTCAGCGACCAAAGGAATTCTAAACATGCGGTCCATTTTAAATCAGCCAATCGATGCTTCGGGCCCGTGCAACGATTGTAGAATATTGCAGTAAGAAAAGAAAAAATTCAGAGGGGTAAATGAACAGCTCTAGTCAGTGCCAAAATTGTGCAGCCTAATTTGATCGTGTTGTCATATGGGCGAATTTGGTATGCGCTGGAGGATTTCGGTTTGTTTACACTTTAACACACAGGGGACAGTAATAGATATGGTTTGGCTCTCCCATGGTTCGCATGGTGAAGAAGTTCCGTTAGGATCAAGACACACAGATAAACAGACAATAAGCTTTCTTAATTGAAAATTTTATTCAGACAGACCCGTGTTCACCCTTGAAAAGCAAATACGTTCAATTTTCGCCTCGAATGAAGGCTACGTGATCCAAGCGCACCGCGAGTCACTAAAGCACAATTTCTCGATTCTATTAAACTGAGTACGTTTTTCGAAAATTTCGCCAAAGCTATTTGAAATATGACAAATCGATCAATTTAACATAAAGCATGATAAAATCCAAATTCAAACCTGTAGTATTTGTGGATTGTCAGGAGCACACAAAAATTTCCGAGAACGTCTACAGCTCATGTGATGATTTGCAGATCTTGTTTGCGATCGCACGTGTTTCGCCTTGACACGATCTCGAACAGGAAATTCTTCGCTATGAACTCACTGGTTTCCTCTTTTTAAGCAGCCGAGTGTTCCTTAGAAGTTGCTCTTTTGATTTACGGTATTGAAAGCCTGTGTTTTCCTTCCAAGAACCACAAACGGCCACCTTGAAAATCCACGCAATAGAGATGCGGCAGCCATTTTGAATTGAATACAAGGATCTTCCGTACGAATAAAGCCGACTGAGACTCGTAAACCTGTCATGGTGAACGTTCGGCATTCCGAACCTTTACGGAAAATGGACTTACTTACTTACTTTCTTACTTACTTACTTACACTACACGATGACAATGTAGGTTTCAGCTTCTACAAAGCTGAAACCACAATAATCGGACTCGTCCATTTTTTACCATTGTGTGAGCTTTATAAAGCAGTGGCATAGGTCCCTAACACTTCTTTTACCCAAACATGTAACCCTATGCGTGTAACTAGGCAGATATCAAAACTCAACTCCAGAAAAAGAGAGCCCAGCCAGGGGTTATTGCTTATTTTTGCCGAAATGTTCTTTTTAAACTCTTTGCGATCCTTAACTTATTATCTCACCTTGACTAGGATTAGAAATATCTTTATTTTGTCTGTTTGTAACTCGCAACTCGCAACTCGCAGCTCGCAACTCCCAACTCGCAACTCGCAACTCCACAACTCGCATTCTTCGCAGACCCCTTTTTATTGTGCTCTTCACAATGCAAAACAAAATAGGTTTTCTATTTCTCGGAAGAATGTCTTACATTACTGAGTATTTTGCATTTTTACCGATTCAGACCAAAAGATATTTTTAGTGAGCTTCACAAATAGCTATTTTGAGAATTATACCTGATGTTAGTGCCTGCAATAGAGGAAAGACTGCGAGTCGTCCCTTTTTTCAGTCAGTAGACATCGAGACTTGACAGGACTGGAAACGGAGAGAACGAGTCGAGAGGGGAACTGGAGAGAGGCGGCTACACCTCCGTTTTCCTCATTTGCTCGCTCATATAAATATACCCGCAAAAAAATAAAAATAAATAAAATATGTGAATGTGAAGCGCTTGTAAATATTGTCGAGATTGTGAAAATTGTAAAATTTTCGAGATTGTGAGATTGTAAAATTACAGTCCAGGTCAACTTTTCAAGGTTTTTGCCTCTTCATCAGCGGCCGGTTTCTTAGCTTACTTTGATGCGTGGAGGTATTCTGAGTGTTTTACAAACACATTCTGAGGTGTTCCTGGTTTTCTGGGAGGTGTTCCGGGATGTTCCGTGTTCCGGTGTTCCTGAAAATACTATATGCCGGCTGTTTGGTCTAAAACTCGAGGATCACAAGTTAGCGTTAGCGATAGCACTTTATTGCACAATTTCTTGTTGACTGCTTCGCAAGTTAACAGATTTTACAAATTGCCCTCACAGACATAAAAAAAAACCTGGTTGGAAAAAAGTCCTTTATTGGCTTCACTAAACAAGTACACCGTTGTTGCAGATGAATTTCTTTTGTTGACGCGTTGACTTAAGTTGTTGGTCGAGAGCCACTCGAACCGACAACAAACTAGTTTTCAGATTATAAAAACTGCCGTCTTTTCTCCTCACCGAAACGTAAAAATTAGAGCACGTTAGAGAGACATTTATTCATCTCGTTTACTTCCATGCTTTGAAATTCTGTCTTAAATTTGTTTTGTTGGTAAAAATCATTCTGTTAAATGAAGAAAATCTTGCGTGAATTTGTTGTTTCCATTTTAAGCCATCCACATCGACAACATTTCCACTGCAATTTACAAGGGTTTTTTTTATTACAATATTATTAGAAAATTTTTCATATCTTGCTTTCGAAAAGTGTCACCCCGGACTTAGCTGCATCTTTAGCGCCTTTCGGAATAGCATTTTCTTTCATCCTATTTACTTCTTCTCCAGAAACATCAACAAATCGCAATATGAGCAAGAAGCTGGAGACCCTAAAGTCATCTGAATCTGGGGATAAAGGTCAGGCCCAAGATATTAACTACTAACTCTATTGGCTTCCTCCTATCTACTGAAAAATTAATATAATTTTTAAAATACTAACTATTTTTTCATCAATTTTGATGTTGAATGGGAGACAAATAAAAGCGTTTATATCCTATATGAACCTTAGAACTTGAACATAACAAAGTTGCTTGTTTCTCAGAAATCGTCAGAGATGATCTCGAACAGGTGAAAAGTGGTGTTAGAAAAATCAGCAAGATCCTGGAGACCCTGAAGTCATCTGAAACTGAGGATAAAGGTCAGTTCCAAGCGAGTACGGGTAACTCCAAACCTCCTCATTAGATGTTGACTTCTCCCCAACTTTGCGACAAACAGAAAAATCCCAAAAACTGGCTACTCAAGAAAATGGATAAATATAATTGTGCTTTTGACATCACAACTTTAATAAGTATTTTCATTTAAAAAAAATCAATACATCATGTTTTGCATGCTGACGATCTTAACTATTGGCCCTGCATGTTTTAAATTTTCACGTGTGTGCGTCATTTAAGGTTTAGGCCTTTTTCTGTTCTGATCACATGACTTCTCAAGTATGGTTGTGCCTTTAAAACCTTTTAATTGAAATAAAGGCAAAAAACAACTTTTTTGTGGAAGTTAAGGTTTCCAAGATAATTGATGATAACGAACTTTCCATAGCTAGTTAGTTCCCACTTAAATTGACTTGAACAGAACACTTTTGTTTGTTTCTCAGAAATCGTCAGAGATGACCTTGAACAGGGGAAAAGTGAAATAAGAAACATCAGCAAGAAGCTGGAGACCCTGAAGTCATCTAAAATTGAAGATAAAGGTTAGTTCCAAGAGACTAACTTCTAACCCTAGCTCCCTTATCTTTTGAAAAAGTAATAAAATTTTGAACATATGGATTTTAAAGAAATATGTGAGGGTGAACAGTTGGATTTTAAATCAAAGGCTCCTGTGAGCCAACTCGTGAATGCAGATGACACGTCAGTAATTATATGCTTTTGCTTCTTAGGTCTATAAAAAGACCTATCTGAATAATTTTTTTTTATTTAGGAAAGGTTTTTGTCTGTTTTTCTATTATTATGGATGAAACGTGACAACTGGGCATAATGTAAACAAACACATGTCCTCGCAACTAGCGGATGAAATTCACCCAGACAGAAGCCGCAATAAATGTCATTCGGGGTCCAGTGTAAGCGATAAGATTAATTCGAGAGAACAAGTGTAAACGCTGAAAATTTGCTAATGCACAGGCACAATATATTAAGCCGAACTAGCAACTTTAGCGAGATAAAAAGCTTCTGATATAAAACGTGACAGAAGCCGTTGTTTGATCGTAGCAAGGAATATTACCATGCTGAAAGCTGGAAGATTTAGGTTACGTGCTAGGCAACAAAGTCGTTTAAAATGTGTCAAGTCTCATTCGGCAACAACACGACACGGGCAAAAAATATTTCGGAGTTTCTTGGAAGAAAAACTGGACACTTTTTTGTTGATTGGCAACCACGCAAAACCACCAAAAGAACGCACACGTGTACCTTTGCGTTGTTTCACGTATTGGAAGGAATCAGAGTGCGTGTATAATTTAATTGTCCACGAATCCTTGTAGTATAGTTAGATGCGAGTACCGCTTCATGGTAACCACATGTATTCGCTCCTGCAATCACGAGTTGGCTCACAGGAGCCTTTGATCTTTATTATAACTTATGCCTGCATGCTAAATATAATCTGAGTTTGATTTTACAATATAATTATACTGATATAAACATTATACTTGGAATCACCAACAAGATATTTCTTTGTTATATTTATTCGTTTACCCAATGTAAGCTGTTCTATTTTCAGCTGGAAACAAGTCAAATACCTCGTTATCCTCATATAGAGTAGGCCAATTTATACAAGGACAACAGGAACCACTCCCTCCTGGGTAAGTTCATCAGGTCCCTTTCATTCTCCAAAATTATTAGTTGCATAATTATATAGTTACAGTGTATCAGTTCTGTCGGTTTGTTTTAAATGGTACCTTGGGGTATGTTCATGGCCCCTCCATTCTCCAATATATTTAGTAAATAAATAGTTATATCTGTTGGTTTGCTTCAGATGGAAGGTGTATGTTCATGGTCCCTTCATTCTCCAATATATTTAGTAAATAATTAACAATTATCCTGTGAAATCGCGCGGAATATCGCCTGATACTTAGCCGACGAGGCCGCAGGCCGTGTTGGCTTAAATCAGGCGATATTCCACAAGATTGAGCAGGATAATTGTTTTGTTATTCAACACATTGATAACAAAGCACAGGTTTATAGCAGAAAAACTGGAGGTGATCTTTATTGTCAAAAAATAAATAAATAGATAAACGTGTAACATTTTCCCGCGCATGGACCAGCATGAATGAAAGCAGCAGCTTTGTTCAAGTTTGAATAAAATCGAGAGCATTAAAAAAATTGAGTACTCGTCTGGTGCGCCAATCACTCCGGCATAATTTTCCACAAATTTCTAGCCTCAAAAGCTGAAACCAAACAGCATTTTGAAGCTGCGAAGGATTTGTTGTGTCAACCGGGCCGAGCTGAACAGACTGGAAACGCTTTTCAACAATTTCTCGGGTGAGTGTTTCTTTGTTTACTATGCAAACAATTTCATGATCTTTCCTCAAGAATTCTGGATCTTTTATGAAACTAAACGGTTTTTCAAGCAGCTCTGATGCTTCTGAGAATAATTGCTTTATACTCTGTTTCTTTGTGTGCCAGAAATCTAAAATTTCTCCAGGCACTTTAGTGCGGGCTTGGATTTTCTCAGGTGGTTTTCTCCATCTGTTCAAGACAAGGCAAGATCTCTTTTAACAGTTACGAGAACTAATCCAAAAGTCTAGCGAAAAATATATCAAACGTTTTTGCTGAACTATAATTTGCCAGTTCATAAACAGAAAGGTAAGCAGTAAAAGGTTTTGCACTAACCATTACAATTCTTAACAAAAAACTTGGCTGTCTTCTTTGTGTTCATTATAAAACAATGTTATTAATAATTTGGTAAGAGCTCAGCCATTTTTCTCCCCGACACACGAAAACTACGTATATCGCAGGATATCTGTTATGTGCGGGTGACGTATATTGAGTCCACCGTGACAATATTTGGGCAGTGTCACAATGTGTTGAATAATAAATAGTTGTATCTGTTGGTTTGTTTCAGATGGAAGGGGTGTGTTAATAATAATAATAATAATAATAATAATAATAATAATAATAATAATAATAATAATAATAGTAATAATAATAATAATAATAATAATAATAATAATGGAATGAAAACTTTATTATTTACAAGAATAAAATCTACTAGATACAGTTTGATTCTATTAAAGCCTGAGTGATTTCACAGTTTTTATTCATTCAATACAATACATATCAAACATTACATGAATTTGAAAAATAAAGTTAATCAATTAGTCGAGGCGCTTACAATAAGAAATTCATAATACTAAATTGTATCAAAACCTAAGCCTATTAAAAAAGCTACTTTTAAGACGTTCAGTGTTTACCTGAGGTAACTGACTAGTACTTTGTCTTATTCATCTAAAGAAAAGAAAGCATGCTGTCTTGTATTTGACTGCCTTAATGTAACTGTATGCTCTCCTTTTAAGAATTATTTTCAACGAGTGAATCATAACGCTTTAAATACTAGAAACAATGGGAAAGCAGCAAAACTGCCCAAGGTCAAACTGGATTTTGCACGCCGTAGTTTTTATTTTTTAGGTGCCTCGATATTTAATTCTTTGCCTTTAAGTCTGAGAAACATTAACTCTAGATTTTTATTCAGGAAAGCCTTGGACGATTTTTATCTGTAAATTTTTACTGTAGTTCTAAATTAGTGCATGTTTTGCTTTTACATATTTTAATTATTCTTATTTGTAAGTTTTTAATTTTTAGTCAACAGGACCCCGTTGATAACAGTATTCTATACTGAAGGGTTATCCTGTATAAATATTCGATTATTATTATTATTATTATTATTATTATTATTATTATTATTATTATTATTATTATTATTATTATTATTATTATTATTATTATTATTATTATTATTATTATTATTAAGGGAGGACGCTTTAACTTGTGGCAACATAGGGTACAACGGGTGAGAACTGTCGCTGCTAATTTTATTGAAAAGTTCCTTATCACATTTTTCCAAGAGCTCGTTGATATTGTAAAGTTTTGAGGAGTAACGCTTCTTAAAGCATCTCTCCAGGAAGCATTGTGTAGTATTTAAAATTGCTTGGCATGCGCCATAAACAGGAAGACCATACATTATTTAGGAAGAACGATCGCTTTAAAAAGATGATCAATTTCGTCTTGGCTATATGGTTCCTTTATTCTCCAATATAATAATTTAGTAAAAGAAATAGTTATATCTGTTTGCTCAATTCAGGTGGGAGCTGCGTGTAACCGAGGATGGCAGGATATATTATGTAGACCACAACACAAGGGCAACTTCATGGGATAGACCTGTTCCTGATTTACCTCCAGGGTAAGTTGTTCAGCGTTCAATTATTTGTAATCATATTTCCAAGTTTGGTTATCCCTGGAAACAAGTTTACTTTATGCGGGAATTATAACACTATACATAGTTGGAATTTGAATTCCAATTTAAAACTTCAAGTTAGCAATATTGTCTCTCCCATTAAGGGAAACATGCAGTTATAGTGGAAGCTCTTGTAAGCGGACACCCTCGGATGCATCGTTTTGGCTATATGGTTCCTTCATTCTCCAATATAATAATTTTGTAAAGAAATAGTTATATCTGTTTGCTCAATTCAGGTGGGAGCAGCGTGTAACCAAGAATGGCAAGATATATTATGTAGACCACAAAACAAGGACAACGTCATGGGATAGACCTGTGCAGCATTTACCTCCAGGGTAAGTTGTTCAGTGTTCAATCATTTTTCTAATCTCCAAGTTTGTTTATCCCTGGAAACAAGTTCACTTTATGCGGGAATTTGAACACTATACATAGTTGGAATTTGAATTCCAATTGAAAACTTCAAGTTAGCAATATTGTCTCTCCCCGCATTAAGGGAAACATGCAGTTACAGTGGAAGCTCTTGTAAGTGGACACCCTTGGATGCATGAAAAGGGTATGGTCCCTAACTGGGACTATAAGAACAAAAATCAGTGTTTGTATAAAGGCTTCAAATATAAGTTGTTTACTCAGCCTTGACAAAGTTAATGCTAACTTTAACCAAATTAAAACACGAGCAGCAGTGTTTTATCGGGATTTAAAACCATGAGGCACAGTCGAGTGGTTTCAGACCAGATAAAACACATGTTGCGAGGTTTTTGAGTGGCTTCAAAAACATTCCTGAAAAAGTGCGTGTCAAGAGACTTCATATCAATGATGCTTTTGTGAACGTTGTAGATTAGCATACGAGAAAAACATTAAACACCGCATACTAATAAGAAGGAGGTTTAATCGGGTTTTAAAACAACTGCATGTGATGTTTTATCGACCATTTGATAGCTTAATGGGCTTACGAATTATTAACGACTTTTGAAGTGTTAATAAAAATACCTGCTACCTGCTATTTGATCCCTGTTTTAATTATTTATTATTAGTAAATAAACTTAATAAACAAGATTTGTAAATTAAATGAATTACTCTATAACAAATACTTTTAATAATAAAATGATTATTATTTAGTTGGGAAAGGAAGCAAGCGAGCAATCTCAACACAAGGACAACCACATTAAAACTACCCAGTGCAGAAGACTTGGTAAGAAACATTGCCAATCAAGAACAACATGATTTAAATTATCTGTTCCTTTCACAAGTGCTCTATGATGTTATGTCAAATTTTGTAATCTGTAAAATGTTCTCTAATTTAGAATTGCGCATGATCAGTGAAAATGTTAACCTTCAATTCCACCACACAATGTCGGAGCCTTCAGGCTCCTTAATTTTTAATCAAAGATATTGTTGCATTGCCTGCCATACATTTAGTTGATAAAAATTCATAAGCGGTAAGAAACTCTGACTTGTTAAAAATTACTTGCAGTATTTGATAATGTGTAATATTAATAATCATTCTGCATGTTTTCTTTTTAAAGAACACAAACAATAGTGGACCACCACAGCTAAGTGTTTCTCTCCCATCAACCAGAGACATTTGTACAACAACAAAACTTCCCACAGATGCTCATCTGCCTGTTGATGTTCTGTTGCTGACAGGAAGGAACTGCGAGTTCCTAGCTTGTTATATGCAGTTGAAAAATCCTTACAGATGCTGGTTTCATGGTCTTGGATATGTTTATTTTGAAGATGTGGATCAAACCAGAAATCAAGAGGAGAAAGTAAAAGTGGCATTGATGAGATGCTGTAAAGGTTCTGGTGGTCTTGGTTGGTTGATTTCTATCAAGGATGCTGTTGCTGTGTTAAGACCCAAGGCTGTTATTTCTGCAGGAATATGTAGCGGTCTTAAGCCTCATGAATCCAACTTGGGAGATGTTGTTGTTTCTGCAAAGTTAATTCAGTTAAAAGGCATGAAAAGTTATGTGAGCAGACGCTTTCTTAACATCACAAAGCATTCAGCGGACGGTTGGCATGCACCCTTAACAAACTCAGAAGCTCGCGAAATCAATTTACACTGTGACAGTGTGTTTTTGAGTGGCCCAGAGCAGGTCAGAGCTAAGTGGCGACGTGAGCAACTAGCTGCACTCCACCCTCAAGCAGCAGCTATTGTATTGGAAAGGGAAGGTGAATTGGTATCGATATTAATGCGTTATATCTTCCTTATAAGTGCTTGAGACAGCCATAAATGGATAACAAACTGAATTATTGTGTTGATAAAACCCCTGATATGCAGCTTCTTGAGTTTCAATGTTGATAACTTTGGTGTCTGTATAGCTGTCTGTTGTGGCAAGTTTCCAGTTCAATATAAACAACTAGAATCAGAAGCATCTTCCTATAAAAAATATTTTTACAAAGTTCTGGGAATACAGAGTCAACATTCTCTCAAATATTCATTTCTAGAAAAAAGGCACTGTTAATTACTTGTTTGGTATTTTAGGTGTCTTTGTACACATAAAGTACTCAAAACTTTCCAGGATACAAATGTTCAATGTGTTGTCCTTAAATTGCACATGCTACTGTATCTGAGCTGTTTTGATAGATTCAAACATGCTTAGATTATTTATGATGGTTTTATTGACAGCCAGGTATCACGCATTGGCTGTCACATTGTAAATATTTCAGTAGTCAGGGAAAATTAAAATGGGTGAGACTGTTGGCCAGACCGTTCTTTCATCAGGCTTCTGTCTCTGGGCTTTTGGGATCATCAGCAAATTCAAGCTTATTATAAACAACCTCAAATATGATATGTGCAAGGTGGCATCCTATTCACTGCTTTTTAAACCCACAAAAAGAAGGGTAATTTAACTTGACGATTGCTGGTTTGATAATGTTTAGAAGAATTAATTAATTATTACCATGTCCATTTATGGCTATTAGCTCTTAGTCATTACATGTATAAATAAATGATAATGACGAGGATGTGAGTCAGCTTTGCGCGGTTTACCACTGTCATCTTTGTTTCAAAAAACCCTTGAGTACTCTCTTTTTTATTGCAGTCACTTTTACAGCAGCACTTGGTGATCAGATTGAATGGCTTATTGTTAAAGGAATAGCTGATTATGCAGACGGTGCTGAGTTAACTGCAACGAGTTGGAGACCTTTTGCTAGTGTGATGGCAGCCTCTGTAGTTTCACACATCTTAAGTGATCCGCCTGTTTTTTCTTCATGGCCTCATTATGGAGGTAGGGATAGTCAAACAAGATGTCGCTTAATGGTTTTCATGGATGAGGGGATACTTCCTCAGGACTTGTTTCATCATGTGTTCTATCCATTTTTTTCTCAAAAAAAAATCTAGTTGAAGGGACACCAGTCCACATATAAACACTACAAGCAATTTGTCAGGGACTTAGTGCCAGGAACTTTATCCCCTTGTGTTTGCTGACCTTAATTAAGTGTTCATCTAAGCTTAAAAGTGTACAGCCTCTCTTGTCATCTCAGGTCTCTCTGCCATATTAAACAGATTTTAGTAAATTGTTTAATTTACCAGCTAACACGTGCATTAAGCACTGCATTGTTAATTGAAGACACTGTAAACCGCTCAAAGGAATATTGTAGAAATCCCAGCTGTTTGGAGGCTGGTCAGATGATTAGCCTTCAGGCCAAAGAGTTCATTCCAGGACTACCGTAAAACAAACCAAAGTGCTCAGCAGAGAGGATTAGAAATCAGCACCTCTACCCACCCAGCCACATTGCCTTTATTGTAACCTTACCAGAGGGGGCTGGGGCGAGGAGATAGCACAACTTTTTAAAAATTGTCTTAACGTTTATCACCAGTGTTTGAAGATCTTCAAAATTTCATACCACGTGCTTACTATAATAATCTCTAAGATTTCTTTTTTTATCACAGATTCATCAGAAAGTAGTTCAACCAAGAAATCTGGTACCCAGGAACTCAAGGGCGTCAAAGGTAGAGGTACTATCCGAGCTTACCATTTTTAGCCTTTTATCAGTTTCATTTACAGATTAATTTAGGGAATTTAACAATTTCAACATTTACCGAGAGTAAACTTTGTTCAAAGTGACGCAATTCTTTAAAGCTGTTCCCAAAAACCGTGAAAATTGCTGACTTATTAATTAGTGACTGTTTTATCTTCAGGAGTTAATGTTGATCTCCAAGAACGGCTTGTGGCACATTTTGCCATAACTTGCAACTGAAAATAGTCGTAGAATTGTTTATGAATAAGTGAAATCTTCAAAATTTCATACCACGTGTTTACTATAATAATCTCTAAGATTTTTTTTTTATCACAGATTCGTCAGAAAGTAGTTCAACCAAGAAATCTGGAACCCAGGAACTCAAGGGCGTCAAAGGTGGAGGTAACATCCGAACTTAACATTTTTAGCCTTTTATCAGTTTTATTTACAGATTAATTTAGGGAATTTAACAATTTCAACATTTACCGAAAGTAAACTTTGTTCAAAGTGACGCAATTCTTTAAAGCTGTTCCCAAAAACCGTGAAAATTGCTGACTTATTAGTGACTGTTTTATCTTCAGGAGTTAATGTTGATCTCCAAGAGTGGCTTGCGAAATCTGGTACCCAGGAACTCAAGGGCGTCAAAGGTAGAGGTACCATCCGAGCTTACCATTTTTAGCCTTTTATCGCTTTCATTTACAGATTAATTTAGGGAATTTAACAATTTCAACATTTACCGAAAGTAAACTTTGTTTAAAGTGACGCAATTCTTTAAAGCTGTTCCCAAAAACGTGAAAATTGCTGAATAATTAGTCACTGTTTTATCTTCAGGAGTTAATGTTGATCTCCAAGAGGGGCTTGTGGCACATTTTGCCATAAGTTGCTGGATATTCAGTAGAATTCTCTATGAATAAGTGAAATCTTCAAAATTTCATACCACGTGCTTACTATAATAATCTCTAAGATTTCTTTTTTTATCACAGATTCATCAGAAAGTAGTTCCACCAACAACCTACAAATTTGAATGTGATCTGTGCGACGGAGATTATGCCGGGTACACCGCCCGTCATTTACGCCAGCGCATTAACGAACACAAATATTCTGCAATCGGGAGGCACCTTGAGCAACACAGTCTATCGAAGGCTGATTTAGTCGACAAGCAATTCTCTCTTCTAAAGAAATGTAGATCAAAGTTCGATTGCCTAATCTTTGAGATGTTATTCATTAAAGAATTGAACCCTGATTTAAATACTCAGAAAGACTCTATTCGCGCCAAACTCTTTACATGACTCTGCGTGCGAATACTTTAGTACAATCACATATTTTCGCTTTTGTTTGTCTCTGAAAAATTCTTTTACATTTATATTCGTTTCCATTTCACTCATCGTTGACTTGATAATGATGTTAACCGAACGTCGAAACTTCGTCGTTTTTTAAACTTTTAACCAAGATGGTTTTAAACTTTTTAAACTTTTCAACTTTGTCGCAATTTTTGATAGTTAAATTGTTTTATCTTCAGGAGTTAATGTTGATCTCAAAGAGCGGCTTGTTGCACATTTTGCCATAAGTTGCTGGATATTCAGTAGAATTGTTTATGAATAAATGAAATCTTCAAAATTTCATACCACGTGCTTACTATAATAATCTCTAAGGTTTCTTTTTTTATCACAGATTCGTCAGAAAGTAGTTCAACCAAGAAATCTGGAACCCAGGAACTCAAGGGCGTCAAAGGTGGAGGTACCATCCGAACTTACCATTTTTAGCCTTTTATCAGTTTTATTTACAGATTAATTTAGGGAATTTAACAATTTCAACATTTACCGAAAGTAAACTTTGTTCAAAGTGACGCAATTCTTTAAAGCTGTTCCCAAAAACCGTGAAAATTGCTGACTTATTAGTGACTGTTTTATCTTCAGGAGTTAATGTTGATCTCCAAGAGTAGCTTGTGGCACATTTTGCCATAACTTGTTGGATATTCAGTAGAATTGTTATAAATAAGTGAATGACCAGCAGTTTAATGTATGCAACGTACATGTAGGTAGTTGAAAAAAGAAAGCCTGAAAAACATAGTTACAGGCTTAAGCGGGATTTGAACATATGGCCTCTTGTGATACCAGCACAGTGCTCTACCAACTGAGTAGTAAAGTAAAGCCAACTGGGAGGTGGTCATTCTGTGATTCAGAATGAGATATGTGATGTAGCAGTATCTTCTCATTTCCTCTTATCACTCTCATCACACTAAAAGCTCCATCCCTTACAGGCTTGCACTTCGCTTTCGCCGTATTTGTTCTAACCATGGAAGTTACATACTAAATACTAATGTGCTTATAGACTACCTTACCAATCGCAGTGATGACAAAACCTTTCTCAAGACCCAAATACAGCAGACGTTTTACACTGACGAACTGACACCATTCCTTTCGTTATTACATATAACCTGGCCGGCACTTCCTATCATTGCGCACATCATCCACAAGCTTTCCTCGGTACTCTACTGTTCAGATCGCTGAAGAAATATTTTAAAAACCTTCTGTTAGCACCTTACCGTCGTTGTAATAAGATAAGCGACATTCTTCTTAGAGCCCAATTGCCAGTGATAGCAGTAACTCTCGGGCTTCTCCCGCTCTTCTCAGGTGCAACAACAGGAACTGTACCACCTGTCCCTACATTGAACACAGCCGAAATCTGTATGGTCAGACCTACAAAATCAAATATCATATAACATGTGATACTTTCAATGTTATCTACATGATTCAATGTCGACCAAGTAATCTACAGTATAGTTGGCTCACAGGAGCCTTTGATTTTTGGAAGTTAAGGTTTCCAAGATAATTGATGATAAGGAACTTACCATAGCAACGTACAATATGGTAGTTAAGTTGGTTCCCACTTAAATTGACTTGAACATAACACAGTTGTTTGTTTCTCAGAAATCGTCAGAGATGATCTCAAAACAGGTGAAAAAGTGATGCTAAGAAGATCAGCAAGATCCTGGACACCCTGAAGTCAACTGAAACTGAAGATAAAGGCGTCAGTTCCATGAGACTAACTCCAAACCTGCTCATTAGATGTTGACTTGTCCGAATCTGCCTTTGTTAACAAGAGGCACACTTAAAGATGAACAACAAAGGTTGAACAAAAACCAGTTCTGAGACAGCAAACTTATTTCTTTAACCTAGTTGCCCATTGTGTGGTTCCAGAAAAAATCCATACCCCCCTCTCCCATCCCCACGAAAAGTCAGTGGAAATTTTCGAGGGGGTGGGGGCGCTAATAGATGGAAATTTCCAAGGGGTTGGAGGATGTCCATATGAAGAATTTCTCCAAAGGGTAAGGAAATTCACGAAAAAATCGTTAAGTCGGCACGAAAAATAATTATTATCCGGAACAAAAGCAGCGCAACCGATAAATCATTCTGGAAAAAGTCATTTTGATAGAAGTGTTCTCTGCGACGCGTTACTTTGAAGTTCGACTTCGCGGCGCAGTCAATTGGTGCCATGCTGTGCATGGCTTCACCATCGTTTAAAGTTCAAGTTTTAAAATAAATGAAAGCCCTCTTTAATCAAATGAGGAAATTAAAGGTTTCTGAATGCAGCAACTATTTTGATTCGTAGTTCCACAGGCGAGTTTGCAGTTGGAATCTATTTCTGGAATGACGAAATGCTCAACGCACCTGCAGCGCTGTCGTGTTCGATGAATTTATTTGCCACGGAGAATTTACCGCGGTCACAAAGTGTCTATTTTCTTCAATGTAATCTTTCACAAAAAAAATTTGTGGGAAAAAGGGAACATTAGGATTCTGCAGAGATATTTCCATCCAGTGAATAGTGTCTGTTCGGTCACATGACTATGACGTAGGCGAAAAATTGCTTGCCGCCATGTTGGAGGAGTAAATCTCACGCGATGCCTTCGTTTTGTCTTATCGTGGGATGTTCTAACGATAAAAATAAGCGTCCAGACTTTAGTTTTTGTAGAGTGCCGAAAATTATTACTAGTCAAGGCGACCTTACGGGAATTTTGACGACTGAACGACGAGCGAGATGGTTAGCAGCCACAAGTCGTGATGATTTAACAGAAAGGATCCTTGAGGACGACCGTGTTTGCGGTATTCACTTTCACTCAGGAAAGCATCTTCCCTTTGGGATAAATCTAATCCAGATTGGGTTCCAAGCTTGCATCTGGGACATAACAAGTTGAACAACTCTGCGGACAAACTAGAAAAACAACGGGAAAGGGTCCAGGGCTAACAGAAAGACGTAAACGTGAGAGGGAACGCGAGGAACAGGAAGCTGTTAAAGTAAAAATACCGAAGGAAGGTGAATCGGGAAAGGACGGAGAGAGAATCCGGGATATTCATTTCGAGGTTGAAGAAGAAGAATATTTGACTGCGACTGTGGATGAGGAGGAGAATGAAAACAGCATTGGCACGCAAACTGATCTAAGCGAGTTCACGTTTTCACGGTGCACTCAAACAGAGGAATGTTACTACATGTTTGAAACACCGAAACCTTGGCTGTCGGAAAAATCCACCGCGTTTTATCGGGATTTCTTCGAGGGAGATGACGAAAAAGTTCGTTTTTATACTGGTTTGCACTCAATGGAAGTTTTAATGAAAACATTCTCTTTTGTTTCGCCACATGTCAACAGACGCTCTCTGTCATTGAGTAAATTTCATGAGTTTGTTCTAGTGTTGATAAAGCTACGGCTGGTTGTTTCACACCAAGACCTTGCTTGTCGTTTAATGTTTCAAGACCTGTTGTTTCACGTAATCTCCTTACCTGGTTAACCATCATGGATGTTTGTTTATCACCTATAATTTCCTGGCGAAGGCGGGAACAGCTTCAAAGAACAATCCCAAAATTTTTCATGGATTCTTTTGGTCTGAAAACAAGGATGAATTTTGATCATTGACTGTTTCGAGATATTTAGCTAGCTGGGGCACATTTAGCTCGCTAGGGCACAAGCATCATAGCACAGCAAAAGTGCTGATTGGAATAGCACCACAACGAACAATATCATTTTCTTAAGTGAGGCCTTGGGCGACGTACCTCAGACAAGTTTCTAACAGAGAACTGTGTCTTTTTTAAAAAAATTGCTTTCAGGGGATCTTGTCCTCGGAGACAGAGGCTTTACTGTTCATGAGCAGGTGTGGTTCCACCAAGCAGAACTTAACATACCTGCAGTTACCAGGGGGAAAAACTGACTAGATCCAGTTGATGTAGAAAAGACACGCAAATATGCCAATGTTAGAATTCATATGGAGAGAGTGGTAGGAATTCAGAGACAAAATGTACAATCTTACAAAGTACCCTGTCAACAGACTACCTCATGTGCAACTCCGAGGACAAAAGCAAAATTCCACTGATTGATAAGAGTATGTGCTGCCCTTGTCAACCTTTGTCCTGCTATTGTTAACTTTGATTGAGTTCTTCACTGGGTGACCCGTCAATGGTCTAACAAATTAATACAGTTAGCCCGAAACTTAAAAGCACTGTATTAAGCAAACCCAATTTTTTTATTAAGCAGATACCAAAACATGGTAAGCCCCCGCTGTGCTTCCACCAATAACGTGAACTGTAATTTGGGTTATTCAGTGAATACAATGGTCAACAAAATAATATCTCATGGGTAGTGTGATCCACTTGTGTAGAATTGGAGTGAAAAGAGGCAGCAAGTGTGAAAGTATATTTCTAGTTTTGGAAAAAAATGCTTCCACTCAACCTTAAAAAGTTAACCATATTGTCAAATTATTGAAAATAGCCTGAGGTGACTTTGATAAACAGATAGAATCTCCTTCTGAATTGTCTTTAGTCTTATATGCTCTTGAAAGAAAAGGAGAACTGAACATGAAGAGTCACTTAGAATCTTATTCCATGCATCTATATGTTTTGATGGAGTATTGTCAGTATTTGCTGGTCCAAAAGGTAAAAAAGTATGTCCACTGAAATGTTTCAAAAACTTCACTGAAGATGACTTATCCCATTCATTCTACCTTGACATTCCTGGGATTTAAATGTTTTTTATCTGGAAATCAGTGACATTTTACTGTGATGACAGGTTGTAGCAGTGATAGTTAACAACAATGAGAGTATCTATACTGAAAGGGAACATTTGAACAAAAAGTTAGGCAAAATGGGCCATTATGGAAGGTCAACCGTTGGAAATGGTTCCATTCTAGCAGACTTTAAACATCTTGACAGGTGGGGACGCACTTTCGGGATGTCAAATTGAATAGTCCTAGGGTCTTGCATAAAACAAGGCTTGTGGAAAAAAGCTATAGAAAATACTTCACAGTCAGATCCATTGAGTTGCTGCTGAACAGGAACAACATTAACCCTGAATTCCTGTGCTAGTAGACTTCCCGCTTGTTCTTCAATGTCGTCACGAACAACATCATGAAAAAAAACTGTCATATGAATTAACATTAGTGCAACCTATTGAACTTAAACAAATCCAGTGTTCAAAATCTGTATGAATTCGCCAGCAACAATATCAAAGGCTCTGATTGGACCTAGAGTTGGCCTTTTAAATCCCTCAATGTTAGGACTTTTAAACTGTTTAAGATAGATCTGTGCCTGATGGACTATCCTGATTGATCCTCAATCAATACAAACTCCGCATCAGTCAAAGTCCCCATTGAACCAGTCTTGTTAACATTTGTGTTAACAGTTTCCTTGACAAACACAACTTCCGAATCGGAACTTGTAGTTGATCCTTCTTCAAGGTTTGTATCCTGTGGGGTGTTAATCGTGTTTGGACTACTGTTGATGGGTGTTGCAGTTGATTTTGGTTTCGAATTACTATCATCTTGGGATGGAGCACCAATGTTGTTGGGTGTTGACGGTGCACTTTTGAGTGTTGCAGCTGATTCTGCTTCCAAATCAGTATCACTTGGGGTAGGTGTTGATCATCTACTTTTAACTGTGACAGTCCTGCATTCATTGCAAAGCCAGGTTGTTCTAGCATTGATTGGAAAACGTTTATATGCCATGCATGACAAATGGGAAAATTTCCCGGGAGAGCACTTTTCATTGTGTCACATCGTGACAACAGTTTGTCATTTGCTTATGCTTTCTTATGACATGTGCAGATACTTTGAAGTTTTGTTGCCTCACTTAGACACTGACCTTTCATTTCTGGCAATTTCTTGCATTTTGACCTTGTAAATTGCAGTATCTTTCTACAATGAGGGCAATACCATGTTCTTGGCACTTTAACTTTGTCGATGCCCACACAGGATGGTTAAAATGTAGATATTTTGCTCGTGGCATTGGCACATGTTATTGCTGGTTTACCCGTACTTTCTCTGCAGGACCATTCACCAGATTTCAAAATTTCTCCTAAGGTTAACAGGGCTTTTAAATTCATCTTTTTGGTATACCATCGACCTAATATTTCTAGTAAAATGCAAATTCTCCAAAAAGGTTTCTAGCTTGGGAACTTGGGCTTCCCAGTGGTCAATTGCAATGTCTGGAGTTAGCCTTTCCAAAAAAAAGATTTAGATGTTTGCCCATCTGCAGCAAACACAACAAAGTCTAAATAGCATCTACCACTTGTATGGATTTGTTGCTGGTCATGGCCTGGTAATAATAATCATGATCCCTCTTGAGATAGAAACAGGCTTCAGTTTTCTCCAGGCAGGATGATTTCTATTGTGCATAGCTGCCAAAGTCAACTCCTATGCAGTAAGGGCACTTCACTTCACCACATCCCTCTCCGCAGCAATCACATTCACAAAGAAAATCTGGAGTGCCATGCAAATATGGGTACTTTTTGTTTATTATTGCTCCACATTTGGTAACCACAAAGTTAACATGAGTTTTCCTCATTGTTTTTTCATACTCGGCATTAGCCATACCCCCATGTTTACATCCATATTTTGTGGCTGCTGTGGTGAAGCGAAAAATGTCTGGGTAACATATGGCTTTGACAAGAGACTGGGAGAGCTGTGTAGGATCTGTATGACTAGCTGCACGGCACTTTGAAGCCCCTATTCTGCCAGCCCTGTGTCTAAAAATGCTCTTCTACTGGCCTTATCCACTGTTTCTTTTTCAATTGACTGAATGTCTTCATCAGATAGGTTCAAATCTACTTTATAACACTCTTTAACAAGTTTAGCATAAGACAAATCTACATACTTGGGATCAAACAACTCTGCCTTAATGTTCCTTATGCTTGAAATAAATGAATCATTAAACGGATGAATTAAACTCAAAAATACCGGTTTAATTATGCATTTACTCAAAGAGTTGATGAAAAGCATTCAATTCATCAGCAGAAGGTTTTTGTGTTGCTGGTATTCCGTCTGGGTGTGGTGGTGTTGGATGGAGGACTTGGCTCACTAACTGGGGAATCAACTTTTGCAATGGACTTATCAAAAGTCAGTTTTAAGTTTCCTTGCCGAAGAAAAGTTGAAGTCTTTGGTCCTTGCGTAGTCAACTTGCTTGACTGCAGTAGGCAAGAGCCAGGTAAATTTTATCTGGGTACAGGCAAGCTTGCCATTTAATCTCGCCCATACTTCAATATAGAAACGCACACTCGCAATATGAGAACAGCATTCTCCCAGTCCGGTCATACAGCCAGCACAATTCCCTGTTAGAACAGTTCCTTCTTTGTTTGCTATTATCCACAACTGCACGTGAGGATCATTCATTCTTTGCGAATGTCTCACTTTTGCTAGAACCATGTATTTATCTCGAATCGTTTGTCCCAACAGACTTGTAATAAACCCTGACAGCATATGATTGTAAGAAAACAAACTTCTAAAGTTCTTGAATTGTTCCTTGGTATAGTAACTCTTATCTAGCACCAGACAAGACAAAAGGTCACACGACTCAACTGGCGGAAGGCATACCGGACAGGCTTGCGGAATAAGGAAAGGATGAAGGCCGAATACAGATATCTTTTCCATATATCTTCTCTTTATGTTGCCCTGTAATGAATCGCCATTGACAGACGGACAGTTGTGGGGGCAGTAAATTCCTGAGCTTGCTGTCTCTGTTAAATAAGATTTTCTTGGACAATTTGTCCGTTAGGGCTTGCCTTCGGTCTGTCAGAGTTACAAGACTTTTCTTAACGAGCGCTTCATCATACATAGAGCGTGGGAAAATGATGCGCATTGCCCTCTTTTCACTGCCTCTAGCTCTTGAGAAAGATACACAGGTAGACCGTCATGAAAAACTGGGCAGGCATATTCCGTGATTGGACGTATGCAGGTCCCATAGAACTGTACTAATTCATTCGGGCCTAGACCTGCACGCTTTAATTCAGAAAGACAAAATAGCCGCACTATGATGGTTCCATTTTAGATTGCTCAAAATATTTACACCCAGAATCTTACCGTGTGAGAGAACATCAATTTGCTTGTCATTAATAACAATAGGGTTGAGATCGGGGTCCTGTTTGTACTTAAACAAATCCTCATTTCCTTGCACTTCGTCTCTTTCAATTAAAACTTGTCCGAGGCAGCACGCGAGGCAAAGATGTCGACGGCGGTCTGGATGTTGCTCACTTGACCCTTTAGCATTGCATCCGAGATAGTAGAATCATCGACGTACTTCCATAATTCAAAACCTGGGAAATCGAGGTCATTGATCATAATAATGATTTCAGAGAGTTTCTTTAGGACGCAAAATTGCGAAACCGATGGAGGGTTGGAATAGACAAAAAAGACAAAATTAAGTTGGCATTTGTTATCCTCTCAGAGGGATACGCTTCTGTAGCCGCCATGCTAAATAAAGCATCACTCCTCCAAGTTTCCTAATTTTTGTGACGTAATGAAAACAGACACTATATTAAATGAACATTGCAGTTGAATTTTGATTCGGCACTGAACGCAAAACTTTCCCGATGTATTCAAATTTCTCTCAAGATTGAGTTCCGTTGGATATAAAACAACAACTGTTATTTGATAAAAACCTGACGTAAAAGCGTTGAAAACAGAAACTTGTTTTCTTTCTCGAATTCATTTCATTCAAGAACTCAGTACAGATATTAGAATCCACGGACTAATTCGTTTGAAGTTTGGACTATTAACTAAATCTGTCAACTTTTTCAAAATTCTTTAAATTCTACATGATAAATTAAAATTGAGCATCGTATATTCAATGTCCAACTTGTTCATAATGGTCTCTTCGCGGTAAATTTGCAAACGTTTTTCTATGGTCATTGTGCAGTTCCATAAAATATCCATACTCCCCCAAAGAAATTCCAGTTTAACGTCATACTTTGCTTCTAAAATTTTGACTTTTAACACCTCCGTCCATGTAGGAATTTACAATGACCTCCCATGAGGTGGGTATGGATTTTTACTGGAACTGCACGTTACGAAAATGCAGAATATACAAAGGCGAAAAGAAAAGTTGGAAATTCCTGGGGGGTGGGGGTTAAAGTGAAAAACCTTCTGTCGGGGGTATGGATATTTTCTGGAACCACAAATGACGTCCAACCCAAAGCAAAATCAATCCCGCAAAAGTTTTGATATTTGATACTTTATCCATGGAAAAGACTGTCGAAGTTTGATGTAAAATAAAATAAATGAACAGGAATTGCTGTGGCTTCCACAAAGTGGATCTCATTCACTGTTTCCAAGTCGAATATTTGGAATTTGGGAATGTTGGGTTTTCTAGAGGGAGAAAAACTGGTGTACCAGGAGAAAAAGACCATCCGCAAGGAGGAGAACCAACATCAAATTCAACCCCCACATGATGTAAACACTGAAAATCCAACCCAGGCCGCATTAGTTAGAGACGAGTGCTGTCACAACTTTGCCTTCCTGCAGCTCCCCAAGAAAAGTAATACCCTTGTTAATTTTACCAGGGAAATTAACAATTCTTTTTCATCTCGGCCGCACTCCCCATCAAACATTTTTCCTCTATAGATACAATCAAAGACTTAATCCAACAGATGAGAGGTAAATTAAAAAGCCTCAGTGTGAAGATCGAGACT
This sequence comes from Pavona decussata, assembly GCF_977016875.1. Lineage (NCBI taxonomy): Eukaryota > Metazoa > Cnidaria > Anthozoa > Scleractinia > Agariciidae > Pavona > Pavona decussata. The sequence goes on along the minus strand of NW_028145515.1, from coordinate 3,138,227 downwards.
CTGAAGATGTCTACAGCTGAGGTTCAAAGTACGTTCTCAGAGATTTTAATTTCAACAAAGTTCACGTTACCTGTTAGTGGACACATTAGTAGCCTTAAATGTGGTGTTAAAGTGGTTTCATAAAATAATGTAAATGTTTCATCCAGGAAAGATTAGAAATTAATGTTAACATGGCTTACTATTAATAATTGGGGTCACCGATAAAATACAAATACAATTATAAGCAAATTATCAAAGAGTAATGTGCATGTAGTCTATTTCAGTGAAATAACTAATTACAACTTGATACGATACCGGGCAGTTGTCTTTGGAATAAAACGGTCAGAATAAAATGCAGACTTTATAGTGGATGTACATTGTATACTGAAGCAAGAGAGATAGACAGACAAATGGATAAGAGGGTTAGTTTCTAAAGAAAAAGAGTCAATAAGGTAATTCGGCCTCTGTAAAGAGATTCGATATCTGACGTTTCAAATGTTAACCCCTAGTCAGAGCGAATCCAAGGCTTGAACGTCAGCGATTGCATCTCATTACGGTGGCTGTATTACCTTGACAATTCTTTTGATAAAACTAAACATTCTTAGACTAAGAAAGACATACCGAGTCAGTTTCTGTGTGACTATTCTATTGTCATATTATGATAGATCTTTCATTAGCCTGCTAGCAGAACTTTCTCTTAGTTTGTTGTTTTGCTTCTCCTGTGGAGAAGTTATTTTGTAAGGGCACCACCAACATAATATTCCACCATGTGAATGGTAACTGAATATTAAAGGAACTTGAGATTGCAATGACAACTTCAAATGAATGGAAGCCGCATGTACTTGCTATTGCGGATTGTCAAACCACGCTTGGCAAAATGGTGAAAGCCACCTTAAATCAAAACTGCTCTTGTATGCCTCCTAAACTTTTCATATTAGTCTCCAGGTTAATTTGCCTATTCTCCCTATTCCTGGAACAATTTTTCCATGCTCCAGAAACAGGTCTCCTTAGAGTTGACACCCTCCATAAGCCAGACTAAGTGTGACAACCGTCAAGAACATAAGTGCTCGGTTGTTTGAAGGCTGGTTAATGCTTATTAAATCCTCTATTAAAAAAGTATTCAAGGTTTTCATATCACCTATTAATAATTTCGTTTTTCTAAAGTTAATAAATTATTATAAACTGGTGGTAATGAAAAAATGTAAGTCAAAACTGACGGACAAAAATCTTCTGAATAGTTTTCAATGATTAGAAATAATTTACTAAACTTGAATAAAAGTTCACGTTAACCAAGTATTAGCTTACTAATCGGGCTCTGTTGGTCGGGTAGGATGGATGTTTCATGGTTTCTTGATTTAGTAAATAGAGCTAAATGGCAGATGAACACTGGGATAAAAAGGTATCTCGTGCATGCTGTTATCTTGTCTAGTTACCCTGTTTAGATGAGTTTAGTCTCAGTCTGCAGTTTATATCCAGTCTGCAGTTTATACTGACCGTAAACCAAAAAAAGATGTGAAGTCTAAACAGGACCCGATATGGTATTTTGCTGATAATGCCTTTTACTTTTAGATGGTTTTGAGGCGGAGTATATTGACCCAATACGTAAACTGTATGCAAGAGATGTAGGATTGTTTGATCTCTTCCCTTGGTGGCCAGGACAATTCTTTTCCTTTGAAGAAATCTTCACCCGGCTCAGAATACGCAACAAGGATAAAACGAGAGGAACATTGACAGAAAAAGTTGTGGAAATGTCTGCTATCTTTCTACCACATGAAGAATGCTCCAACCCAAGAGCAGTGTTCATTGAGGGAGACCCTGGTATTGGAAAAACCACATACTGCAACAAACTTGCGTTCGATTGGGTCACTGGTAAAGCAGGAAAAGATTTTCTGAAATTTAAACTGGTTCTGTTGGTGAGATGTTGTGACATCCATTCAAACCTTCGGGACGCTATTGCCACTCAAGTCCTGCCTTCAGATATTAAAGAACAAGAGCGAGAGAAATTCTTTGACTTCATTAAACATAATCAGTGTAATATTTTGCTGATCCTGGATGGATTGGACGAGTTACCGAGTGGTAAATTACCAGAGTTACAAGATATCATCAAAGGTAAAAGTGCAATGCTCCATAAATGTCGACTTGTGGTTACAGCTCGGCACGAGGCTGGCATAGAAGTTATAAAGTACTGTGACACGCTACTAGAAATAGAAGGATTTACCACAGCTGATGCCAGTGAGTTTATTCAAAAATTCTTTGAGGGCAAGGGAGAGCAGGGAGCAAAAGCGGCCCAAAGTCTCTTAAACATACTGGAGGAAGATCAAAGCCTAAAAGAAGTTGTCGCAACTCCCCTCAATACTGTACTTATCTGCCTTCTATGTGAAGACTCGGAGGGCAAGTTTCCCGAAAGTAAAACAAAACTTTACTGGCAGATTGTAGAGGATGTCCTGAGAAGGTACAAGAAAAAGAAAAACTTACCAGAAACGAGTAAAGATGTCATTGAAGAGCACAAATCACAGCTAAAGCAGCTTGGCTTGATAGCGTGGAAGGCCGTACTTGAAAACAAGAATTGTTTTGAGAGGAATCAACTTAAAAGTCACACAGATGACATCCCAGGGTTCGCCTTCCTGTCATGGCAGCGTGGAAGCAGCAGACGAAAACCACATCCCCATTACAGGTTTGTTCACGAGAGTTTTGAGAAATGGTTCGCTTCCTTTTTTCTCTGTTGCCAGCTTATGTGTGGAGAAATGTGTCCTGAAGATCTAGCTGCTGACGAGAGATACTTCTCTCGGCATGCTGACCTGAAACAAGTCCTGTTATTCACATGCGGCATACTAGCAGAGATGTCCGAAAGTAAAGCAACGGCTCTTATCCAGAGTTTGGCGGCTCACATTGACGAAGATGAAGATGAAAATTTTTTTGTTGCTGTGGAGTGCATTAAGGAATGCAAAAAAGGAGGTACTAATTTTCATTTAGATTTGGCACGTACTTTCGGTAAGTTTTTGACACTTCAAAGTATATCTGTCTGTTGGAGAAATTTAGGTTATGTTGAGTGTGATGTAATTGCTAAGATGCTTACTGATGCTTACTTTGTGAGGGCCACAAGTTTATTAGCCTTTGGCTATTAAGTGCCACCCTCTTTAAATAAAGGCTTTACTTACTTACTTTACTGAGAACACAACTGTGACGCACTTGAATTTGTCTGCCTGTAAACTCGACAGTGAATGCGCTGATAAGATTTGTGAAGGGTTGTGTTATAATAACACGCTGACACTCTTGGATTTGCGGTTCAATGACATAAGTGATCCTGTTTGTAACAAACTCAAAGCAGCACATGGTGACCGTGTCCTCGTTTAATGTCCTCAAAGTTAAAGCGCAATTTCATCTGTATTTTTGAAACAAAGTAACCTTATCCAATAACAAAAGTTTGTAAGTGCTCCGTAAAAACTAAAATCTTACGTTAAGTTCCGGCCGACAATATATTGATTTACATCTTACATAAGATGCTTTTTGGTGCAAATTTAATATTACAAGAAACCTGGTTCAATGCGGGATGGTTTCTCTCTTAATTGAAGTATAAAATTATGTCACATCATATAATCAGATGGACCGGTTTATGGACAAAGAAATCATTAACAAACATTACTTTACAAACAAACACATCTTATTACATCTCAAAACTCACCTACACAGAATTTAAGGTGGTGAAGAAAGCATATTCGAACTTTAATATCACTGTTTCTCTGTTAAAAAATTTCTTGTAAACAAGGGTCCACAAGGTTAAAAGACCAGAAAAAGCTTGAATTCAGACGTCAATCTAAAACCCGCTGGCTTTTAATCGTTTTCTGTTCTGTCTCGCAATTGTTCAACTTTGTTAATTTACATGCAAATTCTTCAATTCTTCAGCTTAGCTTTGTAAAGTTCTCCAAGAAGTGAACAGTCCACAAGGGCTAAGTAAACTCCGCACAGAAGTTTTTATCCATACAAACATCCAAGCTTATGTTTCCATCAAGGCTGCTTGATGACAGCGTTTTAAAATGAACCATTGACTAAAAAAGGAACATAATATGGATCCTTGTCCGTCAGAAGCTTTATATGAAAATCTGTTTCCCCCTATTTTTGGGGACAATTATTAATTTTCTTTAGAAGAAATACAGAATTTTTCAATTGCATTGAAAGTGAAGTTGAAACCCTAGTTATTATATCAGAATCAAAAAGTTGGATTTGAATCTCCAATAAGGAGGGCTTGTCATTGTTGTCATCTTCCATGATGTTTATCTTGTGCAAAATCTTAATGTAAGAGATTGGTTTTTACGGAGTCAAAGCTACTTGGAGGTTTAATTAAGAGCCATTTTAATTTAGTGTTCAAAACACAGAGCAAGCTCATATGTAGAAGCGGTGGAACCATTCAGTCATAGTTTTCATGCTTTCTTTTGGGTTTATCCTTATGCTATATTATTTTTGTGAACGGCTTGTTTGTGAGTTTTGATGAGTCAAGTACGAGACTGAGAAAACTTCAAACCTTCTGTTTTATATTAATACTTACTTGATATATAAATTCTATCAGCCTTTTTTGTGCTGTATAGCCGAGTGGCCAGGATTTCTCTTTTGTTGTTTTGTTTACTTTTCACAGGTTCAATTTTAAGGACAGTGCCTTCTTTTTCTTCTGTGCATGTTCTGTTCATCTCAGGATGGTCCTAGAAACTGATTTCTTAAGGACAGATGTGCCTACTAAGACAAAGGTATTTTTGCGCAGTTTATTAATATGCGAGCAAGAAAGACCTTAACAAGTGTTATTGAAATCCAAAAAGAAAATTGGGGGTAACCACACATTTTTCAGAGATAATTAAGCTTCAAGTTGGAAAAAAAACCATATATTGTTATGAATTTTAAAGCATTTTAGAAATGCTATTGATTAATTATCTTTGAAAAATGCATAGCTACCCCCGATTTCCGTTTTGGCTTTTCAGTACACTTGCTAAGATCTTTTTGCCGTGTATTCATAAACCACGTAAAAATACCTGCTTTTACAGAAGCGTTTTAAAAGAGTATATGATTATGTAGGAAAAGCAGATTTTAGTATAGGCTACTGATATCCATTTCAGTGGGGCATTTGTTAGCGATAATTAAGGAACAGTTATTCTAAAAAGAAGTAAAACACGAAGCAATCTATGGCATTTTCTTTTAAAAAATTGAAACTTTATTATCCCTGAAGAATGCATGGTTACCCCCAATGTTCTTTTGGGGTATCAAGAGCACTTATAAGTTATGCTTTCTCTGCACAGTTAAAACCGCACGAAAATATTCCTGTAGTTATAGTGGGCACTACTCAAAGGAAACCTGAGTATCTCGAGGTGCACAGTAACAAAAGTAGGCACAAACTGATGAAATGCGTTTAAATAAGAATTTCTAAAAATGAAGGACATTTTGACCAGGGTTTTTGCTCTTTAAATTCAGAGCGTTTGTTGCGATAACAAACAAGACGAGAAAGAGAAAACTGTGTAAGCAAGGGTAAGTTGGTTCTGTTTTAAGACAAATGTTATTAGTAGAGCAGTACAGCCATGAAAAGCTTCAAAGAAGGCACACTCGTCTCTTCTGTATGGTGTTTGTTCTGTGTTTTTGAAATTTATTTTGTGAATAAATATATCATGTAGCATGTACACTGTATATATTGTAATGAGGTACGTGCCAAACTTGTGACATTGGAACAAAGAAAACTAAGCGTTGAAAAGATCAAAACGACTCATTGTGCTCTGTGTTTTTTAAAAATTTATTTTGTGAATATATATATCATGTAACATGTACAGTGTATATATTGTATTCAGGTACCTGCCAAACTTGTAACATTGGAACAGAGAAAACTAAGGGTTAAAAAGATCAAAACGACTCATTGTGTATGTTTACTTTTAGAGTAGAAGTTGTAATCTCATTTTACAGGCTCAAACTTTTTTGCCAAAATATTGTTTGTAAATAATGCAAGAAGGATCCTTTGATAACAATGTAAATGTACGGCTTTATAGATATACAACAAACGTGTCATTGTGGAGTTAGTGTTGTTTTTATTGAGAAATTGTTACTATGGGTGAGTTTACGTTAAAAGTTTTTAATCGAATGATTTTAATCATTTCCTCGCTGAAGAAGAAACTTGTCTTATGTGGTGTTCAGACTTGTGAGTCTGTGGATGAAATCCTAAAGTACGACCTGTTTGAGAGAAAGATATCAAGCGCTGCTTTTCTGTGGTGCTTTTCATCAGGTGTATAAGGTGGTTTTATTTGAGCATGCCTTATGCATGCAACGTTTTGTGCGCGTACAGCTTCCCAGGAGAGGATTCTGATTATATATTCAAGAGGGGGGGGGGGGGGGGAGGGAGTTGGCTATGATGATTTTGAGGGGGGTCATGATGAACATTTTCCCCAAAAGTAGAACAAGGTATGAGGGGGGTTGGGGGAGGGAGCATAAAAAAAGATTCTGTTAAAAATGTGATGTTTCCATTTTCAGTTTAAACGTGACTTGATGGATCTGTAAACGAAGTTTCTTTCGTATGATAAACAAATCAGTGGCACTTTTCTATGGTCTAGACTCTTATACACCATAAAATGGTGTCGTAAAATGTCAATGTCAAAACTCACTGATAAGGCGCACTTGTTACATCTGACGTCACTCTTATAGACAATAGCTATAAGCCAATCAGCGCCCGGGAGTTTTTACAGTTCTCTGTTTGGACTTTAAGATGTGGAGAAACCAGCAGAATTTTCTTTTATCAGCTCACTGTATTCTTGATTCAATAATTATTGCCAAAGATGTCAGTGTTGCCATTTTCATTTTCTTTTGCAAATATTGTTTACGGACACTGTTTCTCTTAATTCCTGCACAAAAGCATTCAAGTTTGATGGATTGTGCATCTTTCTTGTTTGCAGGGGTTTAACTTTGTTCAGTAATCTTTGTATTCTGCTTTTACTTGGGACGTTTTCATTTCCTTCAGTAATCGCATGTACATAAGGAAGCGTTGAGGTGATTAAAGTGGCAGGCTGATTAAAGGTAGTTTGTCTGCAAGGTTGCTTGTCATTCGCAAGGCTTCTGTGGATATAATTCTAATGTGCTCCTGTTTGTGGCAGGATTATGCTGCCCTGAGATGTTAGTTGAGAGGAAATCTTCTTTTGAGGGTTTCGGCAAGAAAGAGCAAGACATCTACAACAGTTATATTGTAGCTGGGAAAAAAAGTTAAGAAAACCAAGCGTCATATATGAACTGCAAAAAGCTTATCTAGTAATCAGTTCAAAAATGCAAATTGCAAAATTCGCATTGTTTGTGTCACGATTGATCCATCAGCCCTAATGGCCTTACAGTGATGTCTGATAGCCGTTTCTTACCTGTAAAACTAACCAGTTTCATGCAACCACACAAATAGTTTGTACAATAATTATGCACTTTAGTATTATGCCTCTCGTCGGACTCCTTTCGGAGTTTCGATGGACACCAAGAAACTAGTGTTCTGAAAACGTAACGCTTTATGTCTCAGAACCAAAGGCCGTGATGATGTCAGATTTAATAATTTTGCTCTGTTGTGTTAAAGTACCAAATGGAACCCTTTCGCAGTTTCCGTGGACACCAGGAAACCAGTATTCAGAAAATGTGACGCTTTAGGGCTCATATCGTCGTCAGATTTAATATTTTTGTTCTGTTGTGTTGGAGGACTCAACGAACCTCTCTCGGAGTATCGATCAACTTCAAGAAACTAAGCTTTTCTAAACATTTGTTCGCTTTATGGTTTAGAATTAAAGCAAAGTAAAATTTCATATTTTTTTCGTTATGTTGGAGTACTTCGACGCCAGGAAAATAATAAGTATTTTTTGATTGAGAATTAAATATCCTTGTAATGTTTTCATGTGTTTGTTCCGTTACGTTATAATCTACACTTGGTGCTGGCGAAAGAGTCACAGGTACGTTGAAAAATAGCAACATTAGCATAATAAAGGCTAACGAGAAGAGCAACAAGAGCACAATACAACAAGAACTGCAAACACACACTCGTTCTGCTTCAGTCACTGGGATTTGAGATTCCCCTTTTAGAGATTCCGGCCTTTAAGCCTGGTTTACACGTATGACGCAAGCATAAGCGCAAGGATGTTTACACGTGCGATAGGCAAAAGCATAAGGTGACATACGCAAGCGCAGAAGCATAGAAATTTTGCCCAATCGCGCGGCCGGGTTTTTTTTGGCGCGAGATTTGATTCCAACAAGCGGACGCTCGAGTAACTAGAATATACGCTGACAACTTGTCACTGTTTTTCAGTTTCCTTTTCCTTGCGCTTGTGCTTATATATACTTGCGTCGTCCTGGTTAACACTACAACGCAAGCACAAGCACAAGAAATGAAAATCGGCACTCTCCCCAGATCACGCTCACGCAAGATGGGGGCAGTTCCATCGAAGCCTACCAGTTTCGAGAATCCCATGGAAAAATAGGGGGACTGAGAACAGTCTATTTTAAGAATAACCTATTCGTTGAGTCGATTTTACGTCCTTGTTTTTTGTCCCGTAATGGCGGCTGATGTTAAATTCATGCATTATACGTAACTCCTGAATAATTTACGATTTTGATTGAATTCCTATTATATTAAAATAAAGTTTACAGCTGGTCGAGCGCGCGAGCGAGTGAAATTCAGTCCACATCACGATGACTCGTTCATTGCGCATGCGCGCATTCACGAGTTCAAAAAAATGAGACGCCCCTGCCAATGATTGGATCATTCCCCTTGAAAAGTTTCGTTTCCCATCGAAGGACCGATCCCGATTGTTTAACAAATGAAAACAAAAGTTTCAGATTCACATGCTCTCTGGCGTTTTCTCAGATGTTGGCAAGTCAAATCTCTTTAGACAGACAGACAGACAACTTTATTTAATTATAAAGCTCAGGGTAGTCCCTTTAAGACCTTTAGGAACTATGCCTTTTACAATCCAAGTGATTTCCGCAGGGACCCTAAAGATGTTACCTGGAACTCTGTTTCTACTCCCGATGGACCGTATGTTGGTGTAAATGATCTTTAGGCTCTTCTTGAGCGAGCATTTGTCACGGTTGCTGACCGACACGCGCCTGTGATACAGAGGCGTGTTTGTGGCGGAAACAATAGTCCTTGAGTATGGGGAACGACTGCTTTTTGTCTTGATTGGTAAAGAACTCGACCATGGTCCTATCTTGGAAAGTGCAATATTAAAGGACAGTTAGACTCTTTACAACAATACATTTACACAAACGCTGACTGGAGAGCCGATCAGTTTAGTTTTCAGTGTGCGTTGAACGGAACAGTGCTTTTGAGGATATCAAAGTGCATTGTAAAATGCACGTCATAAGGAGGCCCCGCCAAAACTTCAACCTCCATTTTACTTCTACAAATTTACGACGTTTGAATCGATCGTGTCTAAAAGTACACAAGAGTGATCACGAGTGACCACGAGTGAGAATACATAAAATATTATATTGACGTCATAATGACGTCATTTTATCAAATAGTCACTATTTAACTGCAAATGGACCGTTTCCACAGACTTAAATAGGTAAATTCGACACTAGACATTTCTGAGAGAGGAGAGGGGGGTAAAATTTACAGCCTTCGGTTACCTTTTCTTTTTGTCAGCCTCTGCAATCAGTTTGGTTTCTTTAATTCTACCCTGCCCCTCTTTTTTTTGGACTTTGGCTGCGAATTTTGGGACTACAAAATCTAAGATTCGTTTATCATGGGAAAGTTTCTTTAATACATAATTTTCATTCAATTATTCTTTTTCCTGAACATTTTTTCGCTTAGCATTTCCCTTTTCTTCCATTGGTGTCCTTGAAAAGTGGAGGCAGGGGGAGGGGAAGTGTAGGGGAGGATGTAAAGAAAAGGGCGGAAAGAAGGAATGTCATTGTGGCGGGAGGGGGAGAAATATGAAAAATTACAAAATATTGCGCAGAAAAGCATAATCAACCAAAAAGGGGGCGTGGTCAAATTCAGATTCCTCCCCCCCCCCCCCCCCCTTAGCATCCACTCCCTCCTCTCTCTCGGAAAATGTCTTCAGTGTCGAATTTACGTATTCAAGTCTCCGGAAACTGTCCATTTGCGGTTGAATAGTGACCATTTGATAAAAATGACGTCATTTTGACGTCAGTATAATATTGTGATTTATTCTCACTCGTGAGAGTTATAAGAGTTATAATCCGCTTTGTCTGTTTGTCGATAATGCGGGCATCGACTCTGTTTGCTGTCACCTCTTCATGCACTGCAAATATCGGGACATCCCAGAATGCCTGCTCTACGGAACGCAGACCCCTACCTCCCTTCTCTCTAGGCAAGTACAGAATGGAAGTAGAACCACAAGGATGTTTCCCTCCACTGTCGACTATTATCTTTCCAGCCTCCTTGCCTTTTATTCTCAGTTCCGTCAAGGGCCAGTGTTGTGTCCACATCAAGTAGCTCAACAGAGGCAGCGCGATCTGATTTGATGCTGTCACGCGTTTATGATCAGACAGGGGGCTTGTCCATATTCTTGGTTTTCACATGACGTCATAAAAAACTGAAATTCATAACTAAACACAATTTTGGGTTTTTATCTTCATTACATATAAGAAAATCTAAATTTCCATCGGCGTGCTTGTTTTCAGCAGGATAGCATTCTTTGTTTTGAAAATAGAGGGAGTTCGAATTTTAGATTTTTGCGCAGTGCGTGACAGAAGGATTGCTGCTCTAAACTTGTCACGTACATGAAAACATCGATTCACCTCGTGTTTTTTTTAGGTCAGATTAGCTTACATGTAATAGAAGGGTTAATGTCAATATGTGAAAGTTCAGCAGAGAGAAGAAAGGCTTTGAAATAGCCAAGGTAAACTCCAGATGTTTTTGCTGGTTTCCGGCCGCCATGTTGGTGCCCATCAGACGCGGCACCAACATGGCGTCCCAGACTAAACTCTGTAATTTTCCGTGGTACATTTTCTCGAATAACTCGATTAGGAGATATCGCACAGCCCTGTGGTTTTCACACGTTGTTTATATATCATTCTTCTACAACATATCAATTTCTTGACTTTATCTATTGAATGGTTGAGGATTTTATTTTTTCACTTGCGTGACGATGTGTGAGGTGAAAACCACCTATAACAAACATTCTACGTAGATATTCTTAGCCGCACACTCCAAAGACAATCGATCTTCTTGTATCACGCTTCTAAGACGACCAAGAACTTGTACCGTCTAACTTGCTCCAGGTCGGGAACACACGCACTACCATCCGGACTTGGCCCTGATGCATTATGGGTTTGCACCCGTTTGTCCATTAGCCCGTGCGCGTCCAGGTGATTGTCATGTCAGTTGGATCCAAATATTATTATTATTATTATTATCATCATCATCATCATCATCATCATCATCATCATCATTATTATTATTGTTATTATTATTATTATTATTATTATTATTATTAGCCAGCTCAAATAAAATGCAACAAAACCCATGCCCTATCAAGTTTCGTACTTAACTGCCCGCCACCCGAATCACGCGTCGCCACATCACGTGCCTCAGGGAGAAAGCAGGCAAAGCATCGAATTCCTGTGATCATCTTACATGTAAAACCATCTTGTAGATCTTACGTCAACTAGCAGCATTATCGTTCGCAGTCCTTTGCAGTTTTCACGCGTCACTGTATTTTTCCTTCACCTCTTCCCATGACACCCCGCGCGCCTCTATCCATACTCGTATCCAATCTCTCCACATAAAACACGTATATAGCGACTGGGTACGAGTACGATAGTCTCACGGCAGCTCAACTTTGAGGAGAACTATGGAGCTGTTGTAGTGGAAAATCGAAACATACAGGTAACTGTGTTTTAATATAGGTTTCTTTTTGGAAATGGAGTGGTTACAGTGTAAAATCACGTCTACAAATATGAAATCACAATTACTGCAGCTCGTGTCGAACTTTGCTTACAGCGACCGGGAAGCGACGCCTCGAAAATCGTAAGCGATAGACCCATTCAATTCGGCTAACGCAATGTTGTACCCAATTCAGATCCCCCGGGGTTAAGATTCTTTGTTTATTGCATTTGCATTATAATGAAGCATTCACATTTAAATGATATGGAAATACTTAGAACAAAACATTTTATGCCCAAAGGATTTGATTTGGGTACAACATTGCCTTAGCCGAATGGGTCTATTCTGTTTATCTTATTAAGTTAAGTATAAGCGACTCAAAAGTACTTTAAGTTTCCTAGTCAAATCACGATAGATGGATTTGTGAACTATTTTTATCGAGCTTTTCTCAAACTCAACACGCCGGTAGTCAGGACATGCAACGCACTGTGCCCTTGTAAAAATGCCCTATAGGTCTCGTCAAGTAAAAACCTACAAATGTAAGCTTAATTACGTGGGATGCCTGTGCAGCCCACGTTATAAAATGGGGGCCGTTTGTATCCACAAATGCGCATCTTTCAATTATTAACTCGTTTTAGATGTATCAAATTCAGTTTTCTCCTAGAGGGGATCTTTTTGTCTCCTATTGTCCTTATTGTCTTTAACAAAAACGCTCCAATCAGAATGCAATATCTTAGTGTAGGTCAGGAGGGATTGGAGGGGAGTTATTTACTATTGTGATTATTCAGGTCCTAGTGGTCGCTCGGTGGAACTGAAAAGGCTTGACTTTAGTGGCGTGGCCATATTGTTTTAATGTTTTAGATTCCAATGTGCCATTTTCAGAAAGAAAATTAACCCTTTTGAAGCGGTAAATCGAAAGAATAACTTCTAAGAAGCACTCGACAGTAAAAACGGTGGAAATCGGAGAGTTCAAGGCGAAGGAATCATGCTTCTGTTTGACAGTTGTAGAACCATCCAGAATATGCAGGGGAAAGGTCATTAAGCTAAAACACAGATCGCATCACTTTGTCGAATTGATGCTTAAACGCAACTGGAAATCTACTTTACAAAAAGATTAAAGGCTCGATTGTCCATTTGTACTAAAAGTTTTCATTTAGGAAAGCTTTTTGCCTGTTTTCTTTCTGTTTTTTTTTTTTTTTGGTGAAACGAAAACAATTTGTAATCTTACACTTTTATTTACATAACCAGAAACGTGAGTCAGGCCACGTTATTGTAATAGAAATTCCGGTATAATGATAAGACGCGTAACACAAGGGAAACAACATAACGCTATCTTTGTGACTCAAAATATTCCATTAGCTAGGATTATTAGTCTGCGAAGCATACAATTATAAGAATCAAGGGGCATCACACGTAAATGCCAGTATAGGCATCTTGTTCTTCATAAAAGGAGGTCAATCCGTTGACGTTTTCTTAATTAGGTTTGCCTTAACAAACTTTTACTGGTCAGTCATATAATTCAGTGGAGCATGAAAACTGTGGAGAAGATGCCATGTTTTGTTTTTGACGATTTCTTGGCTTTAATGGCAATCGCTTCCGACAAGACTGTAAGTACAAAACACTGTTTTTCCAGCGACAAGAAAACACTGTCTTTGAGGCGAAAAGCAAAAACAAACTCCAAAACCTGTCTACGCCACTCCACACGCCATCTTGCGCACGGAACGCGCGACTTAAATTAATTAATGTCCAGTCCTCGCGCGGCGCAAGGCTAAGAGCGCGTGCGGCTTACATGTAAAAATACAACAATAAAGAGTAAAAAGACAGAAATGTCAATGTCAGCAAAAACGAACGAATTGTCCAAAACTATCAAAGTGAAACATGCATTCATTTTTGTTGTTGTTATGGCTTCTATTTTTAAATAGAAACATTTTTTCACCTCCTTTATCTTGCCCGTTTATCGCGATTTTATGGAGACAGAGGCTCATGTAAAGTTGCCGCTGTCCTCACAAGAGTAGCTGACAGTGCTGATTGTGTTATTGGCAAACAGTAATATTCATTGCAATAAATCAATTTAATGTAAACATAATATATATAGTGTGAGCTCAGATGTATCAGACATTACACAGACTCACTGTATGTATTTTTCTACAGTTCTGTTTCTTCCATGTTATTTTCTTGCTTTTCCAGAGGATAGAAAAAGATTGAAACAAATCAAAAACCACAGACGTAACTCTTGTCTTCCAACATTATGGCAGAAAGTAACCGCTTAGATTGTCAGATGCTATAACTTTGACTTCAAATGGCACAATTCACAATCATAGAAAATATGTATAATAGTACCGTGAGAAAATCTACAAACTAAGATAAACAGAGAACACATTTACAATAAGCAAACTAAAAATATGTACAGGATTGCTTTGGAAAAGGCAGTGATAAAAGGTTCTTGAGTATTATTGTGTTGACGATTTCAGTAATTTTGTGTTAGACGAAATTCAGATCAGCCTGTTAATGCATCAAGGGTGGAAATGGGCCTTTAAAAGAATGTTGTTGCTCAGCCCTTTCAAAATGTTTTGAAGTAATAGGCAATTTAACAGGAGAACAGCTGAGTGAGTGGCAAATTGTCATCAGTAAGAAATTTCTGCCTGCTGAGGCTTTTTGCTTTCTTATTAGCTCAGCAGTTTGGGTTAATAGAGTCATTTGTCTTGGTGGGGGGGAGTGGGGCGGGGTGTGTGTGGGAGGGTGATACTCGTTAATATGGCCTGAATAGGGTATAGATTTTTAACATTTTGGTCTGAAAGGACTGGTATGGATTTTACAGAAATTACCGGAATTTATCAGCTGTTTGGTCTGAAATAGGGTCACAGTTTGGAGAATCTAGTCTTACACCCACGACAAAAAAATTCCAACGAGTATCCCTCTCCTTCCTCTTCCATCCCCTGGGGGATTAATTTTGTGCTGAATGTTCCATAGAAAGTGCTCAAATGTTGGACCCCAGCCTATGGTTTAATGAACTTATACTACAGTGACCTTCTTTTGTAAGTGAGCATCTTCTACAAGCAACCACGTGTATGATAAATGGGGATGGGGGGAGGGGGGTGATATGTGTTGTTTATAACATCTCACATTATTGGCCGAGAGGACAAAAGAACAAGCAACAAAACAGTGCGCTAAGACATAAAAATCAATGGAGCTGCAGGCTATTTGAGTCCAGTGGAAATAGAGCTTAGAA
This sequence comes from Pavona decussata, assembly GCF_977016875.1. Lineage (NCBI taxonomy): Eukaryota > Metazoa > Cnidaria > Anthozoa > Scleractinia > Agariciidae > Pavona > Pavona decussata. The sequence continues at coordinate 3,123,180 of NW_028145515.1, read as the reverse complement.
AAGGTGCAGGTCTGCTGATGAATGGGCTTCACAGTTTGGATGGCTGCCCCCAACATGAGGTTCAGCTGGCTGTATTTTACTCACACAGACTTTGCTTGATATAGTTTGCTTACTTGCTGAGCAAAGTTGAGCTTTTTCATTCTTTTGCGTGCAAAGTAAATGTTTTGTGCATACATAATTATATAGTATTATGGCTCTGTTTGAGGGTAGCCATATGGTCACTGTGATCATTAGTATGTTTTTTGTGTGTTTTACTATTTGCATTTGTAAGGGTAAACGTGGTTCATGGTTCATTTATTTTACGCTATTTGCACAACATGAACATAGAAAGAAAAGTAATTACAACAGATGAAAACAAGATAAACATAAATACAGTACAAATTATAAAATGTGTGTGGTGGTCAAAGTAGCAGAGGCTTTCTGCATGGAGTTGACCACCACCTTTTTAATAAGCGAAGAAATGACACTGAGCTTTATTGAGATATAAATGTACGAGATGTTTGTAGAGCCTAGGATTAATGTACTAGAGAGAATGACATTTTTGTAAATTAAGGTATGTTAGAGATAGACTGACCCGAGCAAGAAATCTAAACAGGACAAGCTTAATAAAAGAGGAACAAAACAAAAAATAAATAAATAAAAACAAAAAAACAACAAAAAAAAAACAACAAACAAACCAACAACCAACAACAACAAGAAACAAAAAGAAAGGAAAAGGACAACACATCATCTGCAGCAACAACAGCGACAACAAATATCAAAACATCAGCAGACAATTATTATGATTATTATTACGTTTTGTTATTATTATTATTATTATTATTATTATTATTATTATTATTATTATTATTATTGTTATTATTATTATCATTATTAGATAGTTACATACTATTATATTTGCTCATTAAACAGTACAAATATTATTTGATTGACAATGCACCAGGTGGGCCTTATAAAGTTTCTTAAACCTGTTAAATGTTTTTGTTTTGTTCAAAGCCAATTAGGGACAGTTTCCCATATGACAAAAGTAGAGTACTTAAAGTAAATTTGCCTATGTTAGTTCTAACTTGTGGTCAGTGGAAATTAGCTTGGCGGAATTTCTGGTGTTATAGGAGTGGACAGTTGTTGTAGGTATTAAAAAATTATGGAAGATTGCTGGAACAGTTGATGAATTGTTATATAATTTAAATGCCAGGGAGCAGATTTTGAATCTGACAACATTTTAAAATTTTAAAATTTCAAGGATTTGGTAATATGGGGAAGAGGGTCTTGTTTGTTTGCAGTAAAAATACTACGAATGCATTTATTTTGTCTATAGTACTGATCTTATTTCAATTAGTCTGATAAGTGTTGCCCCAACACATTACACCATAATTAAGATAAGGGTATTAAATAAGTGCATAATACAGTTGTCTTAAATGTGTAGGGAATACAGACGACTATCAGCTGAAAAAAACAACTTAGCAGACAGCATTTCATTTAAGGTGATGGGAGCCCATGAACTTGGGTGAACATGTTAGGTTAGTCAAGAATAAAACTCTTGTATCTATCTAGGCATAGTATTTGCACCAGAGAAAGGTGTTTGGGAGAGGGGGATGGGGTAATCCCACACATAAGCTATCTACATATGTGGGGTTGCAACAGTTATGGCTTTGTAGCTGTTGTGGCCTGAAACTGGGTATACACTGTAGATTTCAACGATTTTGGTCTGAAAGTCTGAAAGTGGGTATGGATCCTAGAGACCAGTTCTAAAAATGGGTATGAAGTTTAGTGACCTGGTCTGAAAAAGGCGGGTAACCAGAAAATAAATTTTTATTACTTATTTTTTGGTTTGAAATAGCATCAGGATTTTGAGAACCAAGCTGACTGTACCCCTAATTTCTGAGGATTTCAGAAGCCCAGGCCCCTCTTTCACATCCCCCACAATACTCAGTTCTAATTTCTGATTGATTCAGCTAGCCATGAGATTTGTGTCATTTTATTTTTTAGATCTAAATCGTGTTCTTCAATTTGAATGAATAATTACCAACTAGTGGAGAGATGCCCAAGATGAAAATGAAGCAATAAATGAGGCACTGAAGCAGGTAATAATTTTATATCCCTTTTTATGTTTTCTTATACCAGACCAATATTGTAAAATTCCAATATTATACTACCTCTTCTCATGGGATGGTAAAAATAACACCCCCCTAGAAACAAACCCCAAATGTAAATGTAAGCTGTTTATAGTGTGCTTCAAGAAATCAGTAGATTTTGTACAACTTTGAAGTTAACAAAAGAATTAACTAAAATTAAAAAGTCTCATTCAATTTACAATAAATACTAAGCATTCATCCAGTCTCAGTTTGAGCATATATATTACAGACAGCTGTATGACCTGACAAGAAAATGGAAAATGTTTTGGTCTAACTTAAAACATGAGTATTCTTACAGCAAATTCATTCCAAAAAATAAAAAAAAAATTTCCACAGTTTGCTTTAACTTATTTGTCTTTAGGGCTTTCCTGCCATAAGTCTCCTAGAGTTTGGCATTAGATTATCTGGACTAAATTCAAATCTTGCTGGGAGGAGTGTTTGTGCAGTGTAGCTGACTTATGAAGCCCGTCTTTCTTTAATATATACTAATTAGGCTGATTTAGCAACAGGACGGGAACGTCAGTTGACAACGGCGCGCGCATCAAGAATCTCCATATATAGTCGAAATAGACTTGCGTCCAGTCTATTTCGCGCGCTCTCGCGTCCTCAAATGACGTTCCCGTTCTGTTGCTTAATCAGCCTATTACTTTCTTTCAAGACGGAATCTTATTCTTCTTTATTTGCCACAATAAGTAGTAATATTTGACAGTCCAAAGCCTGCAAGTGGCTGTTACAAGCTAAATTTTACTATTTATTTAAAAAATAAATTTTTCCTCCATTGAAAATATAATTTACATTTATTCGCTCTAAGGTTGCACACCTCTTTTCTGGTTTGTTTGTAGGTCAAAGAGGTTTGCCTCAGACGGCCGTTCTTGATCCTATTTGTATTCAAACAACCTGTCTGCCTACTGAACTCTTATGGTTTGTTTTGTGTCTGTTAATTTGTATAGATCATTAATTTCATCCATTTAATGTTGAGTTAATGAGTTACCTGTGTCACCAACTAGATTTAGTTATTGTAATATTTAATGTGGAACTGACAAGTCTGGCTCTTGATAGTTGTCTTTGCGTCCCTGCCACCAGTTTCCGTTAGTATACTGTTTCGTTAGACTGCAAACAATTAACACTTAATGACTAGTCTCGGGGAAAACCAAATTAACTGGTTTCCTGAGGGACCAGTCATTTATATAGCACAACAAAGATCTTAAACAGAGCAGGATCCATTTGCGGATAAGAACAAAACACAACAAAACTTTGAAAAACGCGCTGAATGTTATAATAACATCACGCCACCCTCACTCGTGCTCTGTTCACTTGCAAAAACGGGCAGCTTTCGCAGGTAACAGTTCACTTTTACCCTCTGACGTCATAGCTTTCTCATTGTTACATACTCGTAGGCCGTTGTCGGGAAACAGTCCTAATATTAAGAATGATGTATTATTCAGTAATGACACAGGCAAGCGCGGAAAAAGAAATTCCGAGTGCTCCTATCAGGAGTCGAACCTAAGACCTTCCGATTACTAGTTCGGATGCTCTACCACTGAGCTACAGGAGACTCGTGGGAGCTAAGGCCATTAAACTAGGTTCATGGGACAAACATCCTGCATACTGCCACGAGTCTACTGTGGCTCAGTGTAGAGGATCCAAACTAGAAATCGGAAGGTCTTAGGTTCGACTCCTGATAGGAGCACTTGAAAATTCTTTTTCCGAGTTTGCCTGTGTCATTCTTGAATAATACATCATTCTTATTTGTTCACCAGGCTTAAAATATTACATCACAGTTATATTGTTAGATGTCATGTGACTATGATTAGATAATGAATGCGTGCGCTTTGGCGGGAAAGTGTTAGCTATATAACAATTGTATAAATTTTTGCATTGGTGTGTCAACGAATGCGTGTGGTCTTCAAACGAAAATTGTGCATATGGAAAGTGGGACTGGGGAGAGACGCTGGCTCGCCCACTTTGTGGGTGAGGATCAGGATCCAAGCTTTTGGTGTTCCGCACCTTTCGACTGGTTTAAGAGAAAATTAGAGAAAACAAAAATAGACCTCAGTTGCAGCGAGTCAGTTGTTCCGTCTACTGCAGTAATTTTCTTTTTTGATGCAAATGAGTGGCTGTTGGTTATATTTAAATGAACACATTTTTCGTTTCTATAGGTGTTAAACACTCTGGTCTGAAGTACATGTATCTTGAACATGTTTGGCTATGGCATCCGCTACACCAGAATCTCAAGAACCTGGCCATCCTTCGGGACCGAGCAAAGTCCAAATCACCATTTTAGCTTCTGAATGGGGATCAAGCAAGGGAGGTCTTTCCACCATAAACAGAGAGTTAGCCATCCAGTTAGCGAAATGCCCTGACGTGGATATCACTTTCTTCGTACCAAAGTGCAGTGAACAGGATAAGAATGAAGCCCACAGCCACAACGTAAGGATTCTTAGGGCTACAAGGCAGCCTGGCTTTGAAGAACTGGAATGGCTTATATTTCCACCAGAAGATTTGCAAATAGATGTTATCGTTGGCCATGGGGTGAAACTCGGTCGTCAGGCACAAGTTATTAGACGGACTCACAAATGCAAGTGGGTACAAGTGGTACACACAGACCCAGAGGAGTTAGGAATGTTTAAATCTTATGCAAATGCAATTTCAACGGGTGAAGAAAAGCACAATGTTGAAGTAGAGCTGTGTGAAATGGCCGATTTTGTAGTGGGAGTTGGACCAAAGTTGACCGAAGCCTTCTGCTCTTATCTCCGCTGGTGTCAAAAGGATCAGACTATTTTCAATTTTACGCCTGGTGTTTTTCATGAGTTTACGAGTGTTGAACAGGTTGTCGAAGAAAGGAAACATTGCAGTGTTTTGGTGTTTGGCCGCGGAGACACTGAAGATTTTGAATTGAAGGGATTTGACATCGCAGGAAGAGCTGTTTCTGCCTTACCTGACACCCATCTTGTCTTTGTTGGAGCACCCGATGGAAAACACGACGAAATAGCGCAATGTTTACTTCAGTGTGATCTTCCTGCTAATCGCCTGAGGGTTAGAAGCTATGTTGAAAGTCGAGAAAGTTTGAAACGATTATTTTGTGAAGTGGACCTTGTTCTCATGCCCTCTAGAACAGAAGGTTTTGGGTTGACGGGTCTTGAGGCCCTGTCAGCTGGTCTGCCTGTGCTTGTCAGTAAGAACTCTGGTTTCGGAGAAGCCCTAAAGAAAGTACCATTTGGTTCATCATTTGTCATTGACTCAGGAGATCCCAAGGTATGGGCTGCAGCCATCAAGAACATCTGGGACAAAGACAGGCAGTGTCGACTTGAGGAGGCTGACCTGTTACGCGCATCCTATGAGAAGAAATACAGCTGGACCAAACAGAGCTATGATCTCCTTGCCAATATCAGGGATCTTCCCCGTGGTATGGTGTAGAATTATTTTACATGCAATTTAGCTTGAACTAATCTAGACCCATTTAAAGTTCGTAATGCATGCACACATTTTTATTTATTTATGTATCTATTTATTTATTTATTTATTTATTTATTTATTTATTTATTTATTTATTTATTTTTTCATGTGCATGTGTCCTTGGTGTCGTCAGCCCCAACTAGTTCCTAATTTGTTGTATCCTATTTTATGACCTCAAGTCGCAATACCCTACGTCCCCAAACACGTTTTCCCGTCCAGCGTTTCAATGACGTCACGGATCGCGTGTGTAATTGTGGTTTCTAACAATAATTTAAGTTCGGTATCTATCAACTTTAAAGGGAACCTTTGCTTCGAAAACAAATGGACGGTAAATGGTTGGAAATAATGTTTAAATCCTAAATTTTAGTTCAATAAGTAGAGATAACATTCAAGTGTGCTTAAAATTAAAAATGATTTTCGCTTTTAAATTTCCTGGACGCGGCCATCTTGGATTTCATGAGGTCATTGCGTTGCCGCTATTGTTCTCTATTGTTTCACACAAAAGAACTTCTACTTACTAACACAATAGCGGCAACGCACGATGTCATAAAATCCAAGATGGCTGCGCCCGGGAAATTTAAAACCGAAAATAGACGGTAACCGCCTAATTTTAAGCACGCTTGAATGTTATTCCTAATTCTTAAACATAAAGATTAGAAATTAAAACACTATTTCCAACAATTTACCGTCCATTTGTTTTCGAAGCAGAGTTTTCCTTTTAAGGTTACTGTCATGGCGATCTTGATATATTTTGTTCAAAACTGCTCAAATATTTGATAAAAATACCTTTTTTTGCTAGCATGAAATTGCCCTTACAACACTAGGCGGATAGTATTATGGGATTTCTCCAGAGAAGAACCAACTATGATCAGTTTTTAGTTTTTTTTTTTTTTTATCTAAAATACACACGAAGAACTTGGAAAAATTGGCTTCAAGTCGCAATCCATTTTCCATCCTAGCCATCCGCAGCCAAACATAATTCATATTAGTTTCTGTGCACTAGTTAGGTTATTGTTAGCAAAACTGAATCATTATTTTTATGATTCCATCGATTTGAATATGTTCCCTTGTCATTCAAAGTGACACTAAAATAGGTGACACTGCCCCCTTAATTTAAGTTCGGTACCCCATGCAGTGATCAGAGGGAATATAACACAACAATGGGGGAGTTGTTAAACAAGTTGTATGATCGGTGTCAGGAGTCATAGATTAAATAGTAAAAGAAAACAAGAAAGTTGAACTTCAAACGAACAAGTGGATGGTTTGCGACACAATCCGACGTTATGGTACCGTATAATATGTTTGTTTTTGGTGTACATACGTGATTCTAAGCTGCAAAATATTGGTAGTTTTAGTGGTGTTACAGACGTGCACGATTTTCGAACAAAAAGAGAGGAGCGAGTGAGGAATGGAGTAGCGATACTGGGCGCATGAAGATTGCGCGCATGACCTCATGCTTTCGAAGCTTTGCTCCTCACGATTACGCTCGCGCTCAATCCGTTTTTCCTTTTCAAATCCATGGGCCATGGATTTGAAAAGGAAAAACGGATTGTTTTTTAGTTGTAATTCAGAATTTCATTCTTATTCTTTATTTTAAGGCCGTCTTCGGCTGCACATTGATTGTGAGACCATCACTAGAGATGGAACTAAAGAGGGAGCCTCAAGGGCGTTACCAGACCAACAGGAACCCTTAGCAGCGGTTCGGGAGGTGGGTGTGGCACCAATCGCTTCAAGCCAGTCAGATGTAGTGGGCAGAAAGAGAAAATATGCCGGCAATGGACACGCTCCTTCTTCGCAAGATGTTCTTAATTTCATTGCTTCAAAGTGCTTCAAACCAGTTGACCCATCAAAACCAGAGGAGTTGAATGGCTTCTTAGAGTACTTGGAAAAGGTTCGCAAAGTGCTTGTTATTGATTCTACGACAGGAAGCTTAATAGTCACCTTGGAATGTAGTTCTCTGCAGACCCTTAAAAAGCTGTGGCAAGCCTATCGTAGTGGTGATCTGGATAAAATGGCACAGAAATTCCTGGTGACAGAGGATATGCTGGAAAAACTGGGCCTGGTCGAGGTGAAACTGAAGACAAATATTGCGAGAGATGACTACAGAGCTTGTCAACAGTATTTCTTGAACCGTGTAGGTGAGTATGTCAAGTGTTAGTGAAGCTTCAAAGGTCGTCTTACCAAGCGAGATCTTCGTTTAGAATGAGCCTGTGTTGCTTTGAGGTAGTTTTGGTGAAATAATAGGGTATATTAAAATCGTATTATGCAACGCAAAGGCATGAAAGTATAAATGATTCATAATTTAATTTAGTCTAATGTTTGGTTTGTTGTGCAGCTAGCAAACCAATGACCAGTTCCACAACATCAAGGGTAAAATTACTAAATTTATGACTTTAAACTGATATAAAAAGACGCAATCATAAATTACCTAACAAAGATCAACAGTGAAACCTTGTTTAAAGAGATAACCCTTTAAGGACGGTACCTAATAATACCGTACTATTTTGCGCGGTTTGTGACGGATTTCTGCCTGCCTTCAAAGACCTAGGTTCATGAGATGAAATTAGGCATTTTGGGCCCTAAGCAAAACCCGAAAACAGCCCAGCATATTGAGTCTACTCTGGCCGCTATCAAGTTAATGCATTTAATTTCTTTCTTTTATAGAACTTTAACGCTCCACTATTGCAATGCACACTTTTAAATGAAATATCTTTTCGTTAAAATCAGTAATTAACAAAAAAAATCAAGAGTGATAATTGAAAAATCGATAACCTACTCACAACAAAATCTTTTATCGATTTTTATCCATTATCGATGTAATAAGCTAATTTCTATCGATTATTATGGATTATCGATCTTACCTAGTGCCCACGCCGAGTTCACCATTTTGGACTGATGCAACTTTTTTTCGCCAAGCCGAAGTGCTTCCAGCCTCCCACGCCGTCGTTTTTAGGGGGCTCGTATTACCTCCTTGTTACCGGCCGAAGGCTCGCTAGAGAAAGGTTTCTACGACTCGGAATGGCAACAAAAAAAAAACGTGTGTCTGAATAAACATTTCGTTGAAACTTTATTTTAACACAAACGTAAAAGGCGACTTTTATATCTCTAATAACATTTCAACCGATCGTCCGATCGTGTATTCTAAGTCTCAAGTTCCAAACCAGCAGTTACACCACACGAACACGGGGTGGTCTGCCTGTGATCTGACCGATAAAACTTACAAAAATGCTCGTAAAAAGTTCACCTATTCACTCCAGCCGCATCCACTTCTTTGATTGCCTATTTTTAGCGTTTGATAGTTCTAGTCTTAGTAATGGTTATTCTTTCTACACTCTTTTCTTTTTATAAGAATATTGTTTTTCCGGCCCAGGTGGAATATTCTTATTTTTCTGCCGATGTTAGGCTAAAAATATTCTTGTGAATATTCTTAGATTATAGGTCTTATAGCGTATTATCATTATAATTTTTGTGGTTTAGTTTATGTCTTTTTTGTTGTATACCATACATATATATTACGAGGGTCTACTACGTGTACCGCTCATCGAACTGTCAATGATTAGCGTCGAACATTTGCCTAGCGCAGGATTTTTCTCAGCCTCAGGTTTATTGTTAAAATTTCGCAAATTTAAGCCTCGATATTCTTGTAAAATAAATTCTTACAAAAAAGAATACCCATTTGAGCATACTTCAATGAAATCCATGCTGTGTACTACAAGTTTTAAATAATTGTTAATCACTTCTTATGAATCCATTTGTTTTAGAAAGCGTTCTACGAGACACACCATCTAATCAAAAAGGTCAATTTTCCACCGCCGCTGATAGAAAACCGCAAAAAGTCGACTACGCTTCACCCCAGCAGTTCCGGCGTCTGGATGGTATTGTAATTTTTGTGGTTTAGTTCATGTCTTTTGTGCTGTATACCATACAAATATATTACGAGGGTCTATTACATGTACCGCTCATCGAACTGTCAATGATTAGCGTGGAACATTTGGCTAGCGCAGGATTTTTTGGTTTTATTGGCTAATTTGCCGTTTAGAGAAAGGAAGAATTTTATACGGTTTACTTCTTTTATTAAAAACATATAATTGTATCGTATTTACAAATTTTTACCACACAAAATTATATTCTTTTTAAAATCTCACCCTCGGGTTCATTGTTAAACTTTGCAAATTTAAGCCTCGATATTCTTGTAAAATAAATTCTTACAAAAAGAAAAGAGCCACGGTAATACCCATTTGAGCATGCTCCAATGAAATCCATGCTGTGTACTACAAGTTTTAAATAATTGTTAATCACTTCTTATGAATCCATTTGTTTCAATAAGCGTTCTACGAGACCCACTATCTTATCATAAAAGTCAATTTTCCACCGCCGCTGAGAGAAAACCGCGAAAAGTCAACTACGCTTCACCCCAACAGTTCCGACTTCTTGATGGTATTGTAATTGTTGTGGTTTAGTTCATGTCTTTTGTGCTGTATAACATACATATATATTACGAGGCTCTATTACATGTACCGCTCATCGAACTGTCAATGATTAGCGTGGAACATTTGGCTAGCGCAAGATTTTTGTGCTTTTATTGGCTAGGTTGCCGTTTAGAGAAAGGAAGAATTTTATACGGTTTACTTCTTTTGTTCAAAACATGTAATTGTATGGTATTTACAAATTTTTCCCACACAAAATTATATTTTTTTCAAAATCTTGTTAAAATTTCGCAAATTTACGCCTCGATACTCTTGTAAAATAAATTCTTACAAAAAGAAAAGAGTCGCGGTAACACCCATTTGAGCATACTCCAATGAAATCCATGCTGTGTACTACAAGTTTTAAATAATTGTTATTCACTTCTTATGAATCCATTTATTTTAGAAACGTTTCTACGAGACCCACAATCTTATCATAAAGATCAATTTTCCACCGCCGCTGAGAGAAAACTGCAAGAACTCGAGGCTTGGCATGAAGCTTCTTTCCAGACGATATTACCCCAACAGTTCAGGCGTCTTGATGGTATGGAAATTTTAATACAGACGGTTACTGGTGAGATGATCCGGTTAGCAGTCAAACCAGATGATTCTATTGAGAAAGTGAAGGCACAAATTCAAGGCAAGGAAGGAATTCTACCGCACAAGCAACGACTTCTTATGGAGCTCAAGGATCACCACACTCTTCGTGACTACAGTGTCCACCAGAAAACATCACTGTACTTGCATCTGAAACCTCCTGCCATGCAAATCTTTATAAAGATGTCAGATGGAAGGAAGATCGGATTGGTAGTCGAAGGGAGTTATTCCATTGAGAAGGTGAAGGCGATCGTTGAAAAGAAGAAAGGGATTTCTTCGGACCAGCAGCTTCTTATCTTTGCTGAGCAAAAACTTAAGGATGGCCTCACTTTAAGTGACTATAACATTCAGAATGGATCAACTGTTGATCTACTTCAGAAAACTTTATTTGTGAAGATGGAACCAAAACAGAGGATCAGTTTGGCAGTCGAGCCAAGCGACTCTATCGAGAAAGTCAAGGCCAAGATTCAAAACAAGGCAGGAATCCCATCAGAAGAGCAGCATCTCTTGTTTGGTCATAAAGATCTAGATGATGCCCACACCATAGGCGACTACAACATTCAGGAGGGATCGATTCTTCACTTGGACAGAAATTCCCGTGGAAGCATGCATATTTACATAAAGATGCAGAATGGAAAGACCATCACACTGGACGCCCAACCAGAGAGCTCTATGTACAAGGTCAAGTTGAAAATCCAAAGTGAAGAAGGAATTCCTCCTGACCAACAACGTCTCATATATGTTTTGAAAGAACTAGAAGATGACCACACTCTGGATGACTACAACATTCACAATGAGTCAACCCTGCACTTAACTGTTAGACGTAAGAGTGACTTACAAGTCTTTGTGCTTATGCCAGATGAACAGACATTCCCGTTAGCAGTCGAAACAAACGATTGTATTGAGAATATCAAGAGAAAAGTTTATGAAGTGGAAGGGGTTCCTTCAGACCAGCAACGTCTCTTTCTTGCTGGTAAGGAACTGTCAGATCACCTCATGCTTAGTCACTACAACATTCAAGACAGATCCATCTTACACTTGGCTCAAAGGCGTCCTCCTGGCATGCAAATCTTCATAGACGTTGAGAAGAAAATCACTCTAAAATTCGACCAAAGTGATTCTATTAAGAAAGTGAAGGAAAAAATTCAAGAAAAGGAAGGGATTCGACCCGACCAACAAACTCTTGTTTATGCTGGTAAGCAATTGCAAGATGAAGTCACTCTCAGGGACTACAACATTCAGAATACATCAAGCCTGCATTTGATACATTTGATGCAAATTTACGTACATGGCCTCAATTTTAAAATCACCCCGTTACTAGTCGCGCCAACCGATCTTATTAGAAGTCTGACGGAAAGGCTTGAGCTTCCATCAGATCTGTGTCCCATTGTCTATGCTGGCAAGCGCCTGGAGAATGACCGTACCCTAAGTGATTACAACATTCCGAAAGAATCAAAGCTATACGCGTTATTTCAGGACATCCATCGTGGAAATACCATACAAGAATAACAATAATAATTAATGAGGGGGTCCAAATCGCCGAGGCGGTTTTCAGTGGAGCCCTCCTAAACTAACTAAATACATAACATAACAAAATACAAAATAAATAAAAGCAAATATGTTCCTAATATTATAAAAGTCAAGTTATCGAGTAAAAAATAAAACTAAGGTTTAAAAGTAGTCAAAGTCTTTCAAAAACGTTTTCAGTTTTGCTTAAAAGACAGATAAAACATCGGTTTCCTTTAGGTCAATCGGAAGGCTGTTCCATGCAGTCTTTCGCAGCTTTCAAGATTTCTCATGTCGCTTCAAAAGTACGTCGAACAATTGGTATTACTGCTAGGATAAGACACTTTGTACCACTTTGTACTTTACACCACATGTACGGGTCACTTTAATCCAATCCTTTAATCGCGTGAGGTCAAGCTGTGAAAATTCATAGAGGTAAAATTTTAACTCTGCAAAAACTTGCCCTCCGCTTAATGCACGTTGGTGATTACAAATCTCACGCAGTACCGTATTTCGGATCTTCTAGTCTTCTCCCTTTGGATCTTCTTTATTTCAAATCAGTTGCTATTTTGATGCATGACACACCTGACAGCTTATCACCTCCGAAAATATCGAATCTATTCACCCAATATTCATTTATATAATACAAGATCATCTTCAAGAGGTGATTGTCTTGTTAAAAGCTCAACACCAGACAAACAAAGAACGTCCTTTAAAAGAAACGGTTTAAAAAGTTGGAATAGTATACCTCATGAAATGCGTCAGCTGTCTAAATATAATTTCAAAACCAATAATCGCGATATTTTACTCCAAAGACTTTCAGTAGAAAATGACTACAGTTATACGTTTACTTAATTTATTTGAGAAAAAAATTATAAAGCCTCGGCTTCTTATGTTTGCATTAGTTGATTGAAGCTCTTTATAGCCTTACTTTTTTACATAATACATTGTATAATACATTGTCTGTAAACGTATCTATATACCTAACGTATTTTTTTTTCTTGTTCTGTAAATATTACTTGTAACCACTGCTCGCCTCGACTAGCTCTTGCTAACTGCTGGCAGGGCACATTTGTTGTAAAAAGAAATTGTCAAAAAAAAAAAAAAATCAATAAACTGAACCGGTATACCTTTTAAAAGGTATTACTTGACTGTATATATTTCCTTACGAGTGTAAATTTTGGAGCGAATTGTATAGGTTTCGCTGCAAGAAACACTGACTCAAATTTATAAAGGAGTACGACTTTTTACGCGTTTCGTTAAATTTGTAAACCTTGTGATGACTTGCAACTCAGTTTAGGCAAGATTTTCACAGTGCGACGCACCTTACCGTGGCCACCAAACAAACTCTTTTTTACAAGTTAGCCATAAAATACAAAACAACATGTTTTCAGTAATTCGTTTTTGCGTCACTTGCCTGTTGGACTTTGCAAGGAGGCGTGACCGTTGATCAAATTGGCGTATCCTGATTGGCTAACTTGTAAAAAACAGTTTGAATGGCCACGGTAAGGCGCATCGCACTGTAATTTGATTAGTTTGGAATTGACAATGTATACGGCAAATACGTATCATACGACTCAGAACGGGAGGAAACTCTACGGGTGAAACAAGCGACGTTTAAGAAGAACGCGTGCCTTCGTCATTAACTACAAATCATGATGGATTAGTCAAGTTACAAGAGGATACTTTTTTGCTGGAGATCGTCTTTTTGTTCCTTCACCTTCCGTAAATATTAGTGATTTTCAGGCTCAATATTTGGATTCTGCCGCAGAATTGGAGGAACAACAAGTAGAAGCGGCTGGTGACTCGTTGCTTCGGGAACAGCCTGCGTCTCAATCGTGTCCGCGGGGTTTGTCCGTTCCGCGCGGAAATTGGGACGAGGACAAAGGTTTCTTTTTCCTTTTTTTTTTTTTTTTTGTCGCTCTCGTCCCAATTCCCCGCGGTCCAAAAGCAAAAAACGCTTAAATCTCGCGAAAACGCTTGCTACCAGGCTACTTTACCAATTTCTTGCTATGGTTTAAGATGAATTTTAATTAGGGTAGTAGTGAAAACTGCTGTACTCCAACAGGACCAACCAAACCTCAAAATAAATGGTGGCCTCTGCCTGCACCTCCCTTCCTCACGCAGTTTCCCACACAGTTTCTGAACGGCTGGGACAGGCTAGAACGAGTGTGGAACGAGGGAGGGAAATGAAAAATGAGACGCCCCTGCCAAAAATTGGGTCATTCCTCTTAAAAAGTTTCGACCGATCCCGATTGTTTAACAAGAGAAAAAAGAAAAGTTTCAGATTCATCGCATGTATACTCCCTGGCGTTTTCTCGGATGTTGACGAGTTTTTACAATAATTGTCAAAACTCTCGCGCGCTGATTGGCTTGCAGCAACCTCGTTCCCAGTGTTTTAAAACCCTGGGAAAATGGTTGGGCTTGTAGCTATTGTCTATAAGAGTCCGCAAAATAAAAATGACGTCACACAGTCATGTAAGGCGCGCGCTTTCTCATCGAAAAATAAAGCTTATTCCGCCCGTACCTTTTCTATGTTGTTGTAAAAAAAAGAAATCGAGAAATTTTTCTATATATATGGTCTATACTCTGCCTACGACTCGTGGTTCCACTTGATTTTGAACATTTTATGGTATAGACCATAGAAAACTGCCGTCGATTTGTTAAATAGAACTGATGATAGCGGTTCTTTTCGATTTGGCAGGTGGGGGTAAGGTATGATTAAGGTTCCATTAAATTTCTTTATTCTTCAATAAACCGTTGTTTGCCTTTCCTTGTCCTTTTTCCCCACTGATTGAACGACCTACTTTCACGAGAGAGCAGTGACTGTTTAGTTTCAAAAGGAACAAACTTGGACTTGACTTTGTTTACGTTTTATTCTTATTTCACATTTCGTGACCGTTACATAAAGTAGCGAGTATTTTGATCATGTGATCTTAGTGAGTTTTCAGCGAAGCACGTGCTTGAATGTGTGTTGAGAATCTTCGCAGTTTATAAGCAAGTCGTCGTTTAAATCCGCACAAAATGTAAGTTTCTTTGCACCTTTAGTTTGTCTTTCGCCTTTTCTTTAAGTTTATTTTGTATTGTCCTTTATTTTCTTTAGTTTTCACCGGTAGTGACGATGTTGTGAAATCGCTCGCCATGATGCTGTAAACAAGTAAATGCAGAGATACATGAGAATAGAGTGTTAACAACCCAACCGCGTCGAATTATTTGTGCAAACCCAACATTGTGAAAAATTTTTGGTTAGCAAGGCGACGATTTGAAGGACATTGCCGTTTGCTCGGCTTTTGCGAGAAGTAATGGACCCCTCGAGTGGTGGTATTGGAGAGTCGAAAACTAGTGGACCGGAACGCGGGACTGAGGATCGAGGAACTGGCCGGATTGAATCAGGTGGGGAAATTAATTTAATGGACCTTGGAACAAACCTAATGGCTAACACAAATGAAGATTTTCCTGTTGACATCGGGGCCGCTGCCATTACCTCCTGAGGTCTTAAGGCCCCCGCTAGCTTGAGGAGCCTTTGGTTATTCACTACGTCAAAATCCCCTTCCAAATACTCAAATAGATTTTAGTGAAGTCATCCGTCAGCGAGAAATAAGTGAGCAGCACAGACTAGCATCTTCTTGGAACAAAATCGCTGACTATGTTGCAACTGAAACTCAGCAATTACGTACATGTCTTTACACTAATTGGGACGTCCTATCTGCTGGTCAAATGGTAGAAAGTGTCACTCGTGCTTGGAAATCCTTTGAGGAAATTCATTCAAGGTATCTTCCGTGCATAAATCAGAGGAAACGTCTACAAGAGGTCGAGGAAAGGTTCAGATCCCTAAAGGAGACAGTTATAAGCTTATTTGAGCAAGAAGAGCGAATGCGAACGGATCACGAAGCCCCCAAACATGACGATGAAATTTCTGTCAAAAGTGAGAAGTCACAAGGCAGCTCTGTGTCCTCTAAGGCATCATCTCGTAAGAAAGAGAAGCTAAGAGCCGCGCTTCTGGCCAAGAAGAAAGTGGAGCTAGCAAAACGAAGAGCTGAAGAGGATGCTGAGCTGGCCAGGCAAAAGGTATGAATGGAATTGAGGCGATTGGAGGACGAGGCTGCTTTAGCCGAACTGGACTGGAAGATCGAAGGGGACTATGATGAAGAAACTGGTCAGCTTGAGACCGTCGACGAAATTGAGAAAACACACCTCAACAGCTGCGAAGGTCCACCCAAAGGTTCCGAGTCAGAAAGGCAAGAGCTTCCAAAGTCAACCCCACGTTAGACCGAGAAAACCTTGGGCATCTCACCTGTAGATCACTCTACCCCCTCTGATAAAATACCAACATCCTCCAAGTCGGTTCATTTGCCCAGTTACTCCACTGTAGAAGAGTCTAACAGGGAGGTGCCGCATGTCTCCAACCATACACCCATACAACACTCGCCTCAAGGTTTATTTCAGTCCAGGACAAAGCCTGATCCAGACACCAGAAGAGAGGAGACCACCCCAAAGGACCACGTTGCAGCCATGTGGAAGGTTCAACTGCTAAATGGCATTACGCCTACACAGTTTAATGGGAATCCAGCCGACCTCCCTTTCTTTCGAGAGCAGACCCGCACTCATCTTGAGAGTGAACTTCTAACTAACGCGCAGCAAATCGAGTACCTGCCAAAGTGTCTGAAAGGTGTAGCTCTGGAAGTCATCGAACGAAACAGAGGCTGCTCCTACAAAGACCTCATAAAGACTCTAGAGGATCGTTTCGGTAAACCCATCCAAGTTTCACAAGCCTGCATTGACGGTTTGGTATCTGGTCCCAAGCTTGCCCCAGGGGACAATGTGAGTGTACTGAACTTTGCTGAGAAGCTGAATGCAGCGACGAAGATCCTGAAAGGTGATGTTGAGCATGAGGCTAGTGTGGCTACCAACCTGAGGAGAATTGTAAGCAGACTTCCGAACGACCTTGTTGCAAAGTGGCAAACTGAAAATTATGAGATGGTAAATCGTGGCAGGTCCGCTCGCTTACAGGATATCGCGAAATTTGTTATGAGACAAGCGTCGATAAGAAACAACCCAATCTTTGCGCCACAGAGACAAAGGAGGGAGAATAGTGAAGACAAGGATACCCGGAATTCATCCAGGATTAAGAAACCACCACCTCCCAGGGACTCTATTATTTCATCAACTAAAATTGAAAGGCGACCAGAACCTCCCAGGGACTCCACAGTACCACCTGCTAAATCTGAAAGGCCCCCAGAGCCAGGAAATCACATCAAATGCTCAATCTGCAAATCCACACCCCATCGTCTGCAGGATTGCCCAATCATTAAGCAGTGCGATTGTGTAGCAGTAAGGCGACAGTATGCAGCCTCCTTTCCGGTTCTGCTTTAACTGTGGTTGTCACAATCCAACCCATAGTGGCACTACTTGTCCGGATCCCCCAGCCTGCTCCAAGTGTCCTGGGCATCATCTGACACTTTTACACAAGGAAAACAGCAATGGACGTCATTTCCGGCCGAGAACCAATAATGGCGTAAGCAGTAATCACAACCAAGCAAATTCCCGTTCTGCTACGGTACCTCCACAGCAACAAAGCATGGGATCTGGTGCAGCACCGCAACCCACCAACATCCATCAGGCCTCAGTGAGCACGACAGAGGTTTTTGCCCCGCAAGGTCGAGTCCTGTTAAATGTGGTTCCTGTGACTATCACGGCTGAGGATGGCAATTCCCTTTCCACGTACGGGTTTCTAGATAATGGCTGCACTGACACTCTTATTGATCGTCAGCTTGCGGATCAGCTTAATCTGGAAGGAACTTTGCAACGAATTGGCATCAAGACTATCAGGAGGAGTGAGGAATCAATAGAAAGTGAACGGGTGTCGTTCACCCTCGGTCCCGTGGATGGGTGCGGTAGAGATATTGAAGTCAATGAAGCCTACGTACTCCCAGATCTCAATCAGTCAGGGCAGATTTTACCGGATTCTGTTGACATTTCGAAGTATCGACACCTGCAAGACCTGACATTCCCAGAAGTTGACATTAAGCGAGTATCCATAATCATAGGAAGCAATGTACCTGCTGCCCATTTGCGAGATGAAGTCAGGGTCCCACCAGACAACAACGGTCCGTTTGGTTACCGGTTTCCGCTTTGCTGGAGTATTGCAGGGCCTTTAACTTGCGGCGACAAAGGGAAAACATCAGTCAACTTCCTTTCGGTGGGCATGGAAGATCAGATGGAACGCTTCTGGAAAATTGAGGATTACGAAGCCTCAAAGTCAGATGATAAGCCACTGTCAATCGAGGACAAGCGAGCCTTAAAAATCCTTGAGGACACAACAAGAATCGTAGATGGCCATTATGAAGTCGGTCTCTTGTGGAAAGAAGATCAGCCGCAACTACCAAACAACCGTACTCTGGCTGAAAAACGAGTCGAACTGCTAAGGCACCGGCTAACAAAACTAGGAAATGAGGAAATGGCTGCAAAGTACAGAGCAGTTATGACTGAGTACATATCAAAGGGATATACCCGCAAGCTTACCCCTGAAGAAGCAGCTAAAGAGAGCTCACACACCTGGTATTTACCCCATCATCCAGTGATGAACCCGAACAAACCTGGGAAACTTCGCATAGTCTTTGATGCTGCAGCAGAGTATGAAGGCACATCACTTAACAAAAGTCTTCTCCAAGGCCCAGACGTGACCATTAGCCTCGTTGGAGTACTGCTACGCTTTCCCCAAGGGAAGGTTGGCCTAGCTGCCGATGTGGAGGCAATGTTCCATCAGGTGCGCGTCCGCAAAGAAGATCAAGATGCTCTGCGTTTCCTATGGTGGACTAACAACTACAGTCAGCGTCCAGACGTTTATGTTATGGAGGTACACATCTTCGGGGCCACTTCATCCCCATGTGTTGCCAACTCTGTCCTGAGGAGAACTGCCACTGATAACTCGAAGAAATTCAGTCCAGAAGTTGCAGCAGTTGTTGAGAAGAACTTCTATGTCGACGACACACTACCGTCGTTTAGCAGCAACACCTTAGCAACCAGAATGGCAACAGACCTCGCCGAAATGTTAGATCATGGTGGCTTTCGCCTAACGAAGTTCATGTCCAACAGCAAAGAAGTTTTGTCTTCGATTCCTGTCCAAAGAAGGGCTACACCAAACCTGGACCTAAGACTAGATGAATTGCCGGTGGAGAGAGCACTGGGTGTTCGTTGGTTTGTCGAGACTGATGAATTGGGGTTCGAGATCAAGAACCTGAACCGTCCTGAGACAAAGCGTGGAATCCTGTCTGCTGTCTGTTCATTGTACGACCCACTCGGATTTGCTGTGCCCGTAGCACTCACAGCAAGAGCTCTTATACAGGACATATGGAAGGCAAAGCTAGACTGGGACCAGCCATTGGAAGAACACTTCTTAAAGAGATGGAGATCTTGGAGTACACAGCTGCCCTCCTTGTCCGAGCTCCGTATCCCACGCTACTACTTCCCTCCTGGAGTGGACCCGAAGAAATGCAGACTTCAGTTACATGTCTTCTCAGATGCCTCCGAAGTTGGATATGGCGCATCAGCATACCTGAGGATTGTAGATCCAGATGACTCCATCCATTGCTCGTTTGTCATGGGAAAGGCAAGAAATGCTCCCATCCCATCACTAGCATCCCAAGGCTTGAATTGCAAGCAGCTGTCCTTGCCACGAGCCTAAACAAGATGTTGAGAGAAGAGCTCGATCTGCCCATACAGCAAACTAAGTACTGGACAGATAGCGAAATAGTGCTTCACTACCTGAAGAATGAGAAGCGCCGATTCCAAACCTATGTCGCCAATCATGTGGAAGAGATTAGAGAAAACTCACATCCTAATGACTGGAATCATGTACCAGGTGCCTTAAACCCAGCTGATGATGTCTCCCGTGGCTTGAACCCTTCAGATCTGAAATTTAACCAACGCTGGTTATGAGGACCAGAATTTCTCTGGCAGCCAGAATCCCTCTGGCCCACTGCAGACTGTAAGGAAGTCCCGGACGAAGCTTTAGAATTGAAGAAAGAAGCGCACGCCAATCATGTTGATGTAAGCATCCATTCTGTCGTTCAACAGACAGACTCCTCTGCATTGAGCCCGCTGAGCGTAACGGCCAAAGATGTCATGGATCGCATATTGAACAGTTGTTCTGATTGGAACCGGCTAAGACGTCGGGTTGCTTGGCTTATACGCTTCGTCCATTTTCTTTGCAATCGAAAGACTACCCAGAGGGGCCACCTGACCCTTGAAGATTGTGATGCAGCTACTATAGCCATCACGAGAATCGTTCAACTTTCTGCCTATCCTCAAGAAATTAAAGACCTAAAGGCCAAAGGTGCAGTGAGGCCGTCCAGCAGTATAGTTGCCCTGGACCCAATGCTTGATGACCATGGCGTTCTGAGAGTTGAAGGCCGCATAGTAACTCCACCCGTCGCTGATGCTGCTAGGAACCAAGCAATTCTACCGAGAGACCATCCCATAACAGCAGTGATTGTTCGCCATGTTCGTGAGTCAATTGGCCACTTGGGGCGCGAGCACCTCATATCAAGGGTGCGTGAGAAGCTGTGGATCCCTCAGATTAGAGTTCTTGTCCGTTCCATCCTTGGGCGATGCCTTCGTTGTAAAAGGTTGAATGCCAGACAAATAGTTCAGCAAATGGCACCCCTTCCAAGAAGCCGCATGATGGCTTACCAGCCTCCGTTCTCGTACTCGGGAATGGATCTGTTTGGTCCCCTCCAAGTGAAGCATGGCAGAGATACAGCAAAGCGCTGGTGTTGTCTGTTCACATGTTTGAATACTCGTGCTGTTCACCTCGAATTAGTCCAGTCAATGAACACAGATGACTTCATAATGTGCCTAAGGAGATTCATCAATCGCCATAGAGAGGTTTCAGAATTAAGATGTGATAGAGGATCCAACTTTGAAGGAGCGGAACGAGAACTGAGAGAAGAGATCAAGCAGTGGGATCAGCAGAAAATTGACCGTGAGCTACTTCAGCGTGGATGCAAGTGGATTTTCCAGCCGCCAACTGCCTCTAGCATGTCAGGAATTTGGGAACGTCTTGTGCGCAGTGCTAAGACTGTCCTGAAGGCAATCCTTGGAACCCAAATGGTCTCTGAGCCGGTCGTCCAAACCCTTCTGACGGAAGTTGAGCGAGTACTAAATGGTCGGGCTCTGACAGCTAATTCTGATGACCCGAATGACCTCCAGCCACTCACGCCTGCGCACTTCCTGATGCAAAGGAAAACAATCTGCCTTCCTCCAGGTGTGTTTCAACCGGCGGACCAGTACAGAAGGAAATGGAAGCAAGTTCAATTCCTTGCCGACCTGTTTTGGAAGAGGTGGTTGCGCGAATATTTGCCGACACTGCAAGTTCGAGGGAAATGGCACAGAGCCCTACCTAACCTGAAGCCAAACGCCTTGGTTTTGTTGATGGATGACAGTGCACCTAGAGGGTATTGGAGTCTGGGCCGAGTTCTGGAGGTCTACCCTGGCTCTGACGGGATGGTGAGGACGGTTAAGGTCAAGACTAAAGACTCTGTCTATATTCGACCGATCCAGAAGCTGTGCCTTCTGGAAAATGACCTTGATAGTGCTAAAGCTTTAACTGTGAACTAGAGACGTTGGGCGTCCTAAGTCGGATCGTCCCAAGGCGGGCGGAATGTTTAGTGTCAAAATGAACAAACTTGGACTTGACTTTGTTTACGTTTTATTTTTATTTCACATTTCGTGACCGTTACATAAAGTAGCGAGTATTTTGATCATGTGATCTTAGTGAGTTTTCAGCGAAGCACGTGCTTGAATGTGTGTTGAGAATCTTCGCAGTTTATAAGCAAGTCGTCGTTTAAATCCGCACAAAATGTAAGTTTCTTTGCACCTTTAGTTTGTCTTTCGCCTTTTCTTTAAGTTTATTTTGTATTGTCCTTTATTTTCTTTAGTTTTCACCGGTAGTGACAATGTTGTGAAATCGCTCGCCATGATGCTGTAAACAAGTAAATGCAGAGATACATGAGAATAGAGTGTTAACAACCCAACCGCGTCGAATTGTTTGTGCAAACCCAACAGTGACAGCGGTGCTAAATTAAAGAAGGTCTGCAAGGGGATGGTGGATCATCTCAGCTATCAGTTAAGGTGGATTTCCACTGTCGTGTAAGTTTCGCGTGCATACAGACGTAATTTAGCTGGCTTTACGTACGTAAATAAAATAAGCGATGTATGAGCCGCGTGCGAAAACGTAAAAAGTTGAACAGCGCTCAACTTTTTACGTTTACGCAAGCCGTTCATACGTCGCTTCTTATTTTGTTTACGTACGTAAAGTCAGCCCACGCACCTAAAATTTACGCGACAGTGGAAATCCACCTTTAAGGACGATGCCTATTTTTGTTACTGCGCACACGTTCTGCGCATCCTGAGATACTCGGGTTTCCTTTGGGTGGTGCCTACTAACACAGGGATATTTTTGCGCGGTTTAAAACTACAGTCGAACCTGTATATAACGGCCACTCTCGGGACTTGAGGAACTGGCCGCTTAATACAGGATCACTGAAAATACTCACTGGGCGTGGTCTAATGTCAATTTTAATGGCGTATCATACAAAACACTTCATGCAAGGAAACAATAGGACAATCAACACTCTTTCAAGCGATCGATACTTAAACGTTCAGTGCCAACTTGTAACTTAACGGTATAATATACGCAACATTGTGTAAAAGTACTATGCAATAAATATAAATTGTCCTCTACTCTTCTACGGTATTACAGCGCTCTATTTCTATGACTTACAGTTCACAACAAAATATCTCATTCTGTCATTTCATAGTTGTTACGCTCAATGTTCAATGTCACATGGCTGAAGAACAAGCTAATTAAAGATGAATTTCTTGCTAGAGAGTGAAGCATATTCAAAACAATCCTTTTCGCGTTCGTGATATGGTATTGTACTTCAGCACAGTGCGGACATCTGAAAAGCGTTAACGATATTAAACGGCCGAGTATCAGCTTACAGTGGCTTTGTACATGTTATTTCTTTATAGTGATGCTGGATCGCATTTTAAACACAATAAAATACCGCATAAAATAACATGGCTTAGTTCCCATTCAAGGGTGGCCGCTTAATACAGGTAAAAATAACAAAGAAAGACAAACGTAGGACTCCGCGGCCGCTTAATAGAGGTGGCCGCCTAATACAGGTAACAAATACAGTGTTTGTATGAGCGAACAATTGGGACTTTGAAAACTGGCCGCTTAATAGAGGGTGGCCGATTAATACAGGGCCGTTATTTACAGGTTCGACTGTATGCAGAGAAAGCACAACTTAGCAAGTGCTCATGGTATACATAAAGAAAATTGGGGGTAACTATGCATTTTTCAGAAATTATAAATTAAGCTTCAATTTGATAAAAAATGCCATACATTGCTTTGTATTTTAGAACTCTTTAGAATTATTGTTTCTTAATTATCTCTGCAAAATGCCTGGTTACCCCCAATTTTCTTTTTGGATTCCAATAGCCCTTGCTGAGATCTGTTTTTCCCGCATAGTAATAAACTGTGCAAAAATACCTCTGTATTAGTACGGACGATCTTTAATATTTTACACATTTCTCAGCTATCAGCTAAAATTTCGGCCATTTCAGTCCAGCTATCAACCAATTATGCTGGATCTCAGTTAACTTTTACTTCTCATGTATTTTTACGCTTTTGTATCATATCAACGGTATACCTCTCATTAGCCAAACAGCGTCGAGTACTCATCCGAAGATTCGCGAACAATTTTCGAGTGATTTCAATCTCTTTCCGGAGACTTTACGAAGGCTGGTTATCGTCTTCTGGCGACCTCTGGACTTCTAGAAACAACTGTTGAGGAGCTCGGAACCATCTTCATCAGTAACTTATTCGGGCCTGGTATAAACACACAGTTATTGGCAAGTTATTTGCAAGTAAAATGTTGCTCACTATAAAATGTTCCTTGTTAAACTCAGGCCCCGTTTCAGCTAACACTGTTATCAAACTTTTCTCAGCTATCAGTTAAAAAACGGCCGGCCATTTTTCACTTGGCCAATTCTAAGCCCCTGCTGACTGTCATGAAACCTTTTCCGCGAATGGTCTCGGTTAAAACAGCCCTACGTGCGTCCAAAGCTTTCTAGCAACCGGAAGAGAGAGAGCTATGAATAGACTACAGCAAAGGTCATTCCATTTCCGCCACCTTTATCATGCTCCCGTGATTCCTATTTTTTAAAAATGGAATTAAACCTTTTAGTTCTTATCTTAGTGAAACCCAATCTAAAGCCGCTAAAACGCGCATGGCACAGAATAGCGACTTTCTTTCGACATGACATGTTAGATAAACAGCTGAAAGACCGTTTTTAATATCAAGCCGGAAAATCTTCTGGTTGTTGCCAATAGAAACGACAAGTTAACTACAACTACTTACTATTTAACCGCTTTCGATCGGATCTGTTTGGCAACTTCCGGTAGAATTCGGTCGTTTTGTTCGCAAGCTAAGGCGTTAAATTTCAAAACCGTCGATTTATCGATCTCGGATCGACTTCAGTAATATCACATCAGTCTGAATATAAACAAACCTTTATCATTGCTCAGAGGCGTGACCCAAAGTCGAGTTCAGCCCGCAGTTATGCTAACATTTTATTTCGCCAGTTAAAATTTTTAAATTTGTCTTGCTAGGGAAACCAAACATTTTCGACTGATTTCCTCCTTCAGCTTTTAATTTCCGGGAATAGTTAATGCCTTTGTTCTATTGTAAGGCAGAATTATTAATAGTGGCGACCATACAAATGCAAATACATCAATTATCACATATATTTTGACCAATCGCAACCAAGGGAACATATTGGATCAATTGTAAATACAAAGAATCTTTCTGATGTGCTGTCATGAATTTAGTCAACCACTAAATTGGTTGTAGGAAAGAGGTATGATGTCAGGTTTATAGGTATAAAATACAGCCCAATGAACAGCAAAAGGTCTTGACTTACTAGAGATAGAGAATCAGCTTAAAAGATTTGATAAAAGTATACATGTATAAAACAAGTTTGTACCTTGTTTAGTTTAATTTTATTGCTTGTGGTAATATTTTGAATGATAAGAATAATAGATTTCTTTGTCGTCATGTACCCACAAAAGTTATGACACAAAAATATTATTACGTTTTATCAGCTCCA
The DNA here is from genome assembly GCF_977016875.1 of Pavona decussata. NCBI lineage: Eukaryota > Metazoa > Cnidaria > Anthozoa > Scleractinia > Agariciidae > Pavona > Pavona decussata. The sequence continues at coordinate 3,097,841 of NW_028145515.1, read as the reverse complement.
ATTTTAAACACCACTTGCTAAGAAGGTCGAGTCGATCGGCAAAATCTTAAACACTCAAAACACTGCCATGGTAATGTGTAAATTCAGTACCCCTCAACGAAAACACAGGTATAGAATATTCATGTTAACTGATCTTCGAAAGTATAGAAGTTATTAATATTTAATCGAGTCACGTTCTCTACAATAAGCACGTTTCGCTATAAATTCGTTAACTGAGCTTTCGCTGCCAATAATTATTTTCATGATCTGGAGTAAAGTTTCAACCGAAGTGCTTGATGCCCAAGGCTATCAATCGCTTTCAGTGGGTTTTAAAAACAGAATTACAGAACCCTTGTTATTATACTTGCGATGTGTTTAAACCTTATTCGTATAATTTGTCGTATCTCAGTTTTAATCGCCAATCGTTCTATCTTCGTGAAAGTTCTCGATTGCTCAAGATTCCCCTGACGGTTGGAAACTGCACGTCTGACCGCGCTGACGATTTCCAGAGATCGAAAACCAAGACAATGAAAAATGGATATTCTATTTTATTTGGCGAAAATAATAAGAGGTTAACTTAAACAAATCCGAATACGCTAAAAGGCATGATTATTTTTGCCCACGTTATTAAGGGATCATGATGGGTTTTGTGTCGCTGAAAAAAATAACTGATGATTACGATGCTGAAAATATTGGACACCCACTTGAATTTGAAGTCATCGCTTTGAGCGCTGATGTGACGAAAGCGTAACTGTATAAAGTCTTTGAGGATTTGAGGCAAAAATTTAAACAAAAACGCAAATTTCCTTTTCGTTTTACGTGCACAGCATATGAAATTCCAACCAATTTTCAACGCCTTTCCGACCAACAAAGAGGGCTTCGAGTTCCACACGTCAACCAATTGAATCGGTCGATTGCAATTCGAGCGTCATTTTTTGCGTGCCTGTGACGTCACCGGGAAAAAGTGCGTGTATCTTGAAAATAGGGTCAAATGAAGAAGGTATAAATAGTGATGCACGAAACTCGAGAAGTCATCACAACATAGTCTCGTAAACTTGGTATTCTACTTTATGCCGGCGTAAAAATGGGAAAGCGAAAACACAGTACCAGCAGTTCTAGCGGAGATGAAAGCGACGACTGCTTGAAGCGATTGAAAAACAAAGGGGTAAGCTTTGGTGAAGTTACCATCTACCATTTCCCGAGAAAGCAAGGTTTTGTCTCGGTGCCGTCGACGGGAGGAACAACGCTCGGAATGGCGAGAAAACACGTCTCCATCGAGAAGTCACGAATCGATTTGGCGTTGGACGCGGCGAGAGGCGATCGAAAGCCGTTCGCGCCGGTTTCACAGAAAGCCAGAAGGAGTATATTAAAAACTGCCGGCGTTCGACGAATTCTTAAGAAAGAGGAACGCGATTGTGCACAGCTTAGACTTAGCCGCGTAATATGCGGTTGTAGTTGCGGTGACATATGTTATCCACAAACATGTGAGTGCATATTGAGTGGGATCGGTTGCCAGGTGGATTACGGACGATTTCCTTGCTCGTGTCTTCCCAATGGATGCCAAAATAACAACGGAAGAAAACAGTACAATCCAACCGTGGTGGAGAGACATTATTTTGAAACATTTGCAAGGATAGGCGGACAGAACGGAGAGACTGCTGTTTTAAAATACGTGGGACTCGTGGCCGGAAATTAGAAATTATTTTCATGTTTTGTCATGCGCATAATGGTGCATTGTTTCGCTGACAATAGAGACGATATTTTTAAACCAGAAGGGTGCTATTAATATTCGGGTGCTGCTTGGGCAGGCTCTGTTGTTTCTATCGGATCAGTTATCAAGCAAGATATTTATAAATGAATTTTCAAATGAAATTATCGTGTAAATAAAGAGAAATCGCTGGGAAATACACTACAAATATTGAGAAATATGCTGTCGCGATCTGTCACCTATCGAGAAAATAAAAATATCAATTTATACGAGGAAATGTCGATTCTTTGTGCATTTTAATTTTACGCGCCTCTTCCGTCACCTGTTGTTTTCAGTCAGTAGAGGAACGTGAACAATATTTATACTAAGGGATAATACAAATGCTTGATCATGAAAGGAAACTTAAGAGGGCTGCGGAATTACATAATCTTTCGTTTTAATCCTTTGCATGGCGTGTGCGCATGAAAATTCATCAGTCATAACTACTTTAGCCGGAATACAAAATACCGTTCCGGGGCTTGGAGATGGATGTATTCTTTCACGAAACTCTCGCCCAAAATACTCTGACTCAAGCAAATAAGTGTACATTTATCTTAGTCCAGACTGACACTAAAAACCAACAAGTTCCCTTCACTTCTCTATGGGTTTTTCCAGTGAGATCGATTTCACCGGAAGCAGGCAAAGCGGCTTTGTGGCTCAATTCTTTTGTGGATTAAGAAAGTGAACTGAAAATTGAAACTCGAACTGACAACCTCTGGGAGAAAGAAAGACTAAGGCTTGTGGCAATAAGCAGTCGTTCTTGTCCCAAAGTAATCCCGTGGGTGAGGTCAGTGAGTACTCAGCTGACCTCACCCACGGGTGCGCCCAGAGGTTTAACCACACTGACCATACTTTATTTGAATGGTACCCCTTTCCACATCGAAAACAAACTATTGTCCCCTACTAATAACATAATAATAATAACAACTTTATTTATCCACGGAATCCTTATCACTAAAACGTGGTCTTCTAAAGAGCCGTGCGTATTAAACCTAGTGCTAAAAAGCTAAGGCATTAAAATTAACAAAAACAATTGAAAAATCCTATAATAGGTGCAAAAACTAAGTTAGATAAATTCTAAAATACAATAGCGGAATGGAAACTATGTAAAGTAGTGGCCTGCTTAGCCTCCACTGACAGACTGTCACTGTTACTGCGCCCCTATAACGAAAACTTTTCTTGAGGGCCTCAGTGTTCGGTCGCGGAATCAAACAAGTTATGTTGTGCACCTCGCAGATTATGTCTATAAATGGTATTAACGCTAGCGAATTTATCAGACAGGTATTCGGGTACGAGGTCATTTACAGTTTTGAACATTAAAGATTTCAGTTGTTTTGCACGTCTGTCAGCGAGGCTGTTCCATTTAAGAGCATGGAGGATCGGGGCCGATCTGACGTCCCAACTAGACCCTGTTATATTATTTCTCTAGTTTTTAGCTAAGGCCATTACCGATACAGCCCCAGACAGCGCTGCAATAATCGAGATGCGGAAGAATCAATGACTTGTAAATTGTGACAAGGCGGTACTCTGGGGACATATCGGTCTTAGCCTCCTCAGGGCAGCAAGTACTTTAGCAACTTTACTGACGACTTCGGAGATGTGAGCCTCCCACGAGAGTGTTTCATCAACCTGAACGCCCAGGCATTCGTAACTATTGATACTTTCAATTGAATGCCCATCAAGGCATTTGTGAGGTTCACTAGGGAGCAAAGAGATTCTCTGCCTTGTGCCTGTAAACAGACATTTAGTCTTGAGGGTATTGAGACTTAGACGGTTAGAGTCGAGCCATTGTTTCATATTGCTTAGATCGTGAGTCAGGGATGAAAACAGCTCTTTAGGATCTTTGGAGGCAAACGTGAAATTAGTTTCATCGGCGTGCATTCTCACATCTGACACTGAGAAGATTACAGTTTGGGAGATCATGAATGAATGGATGTAGAACTCTCAACTTGAAATCCTTACAGGGTGATCCGGCAAAACATTTTTATTGTTACTGTCGTAAAAGGTGAGATCACAAAAAGGTTGCTTACATCTCTTGTTATTGTTTGGTTTTGGATCTGTTGTATACTAACGACAAGCCAAGGTAGTCATTTTTATCCGACGGCATGGCAAACCAGGAGCCCATAGGTGGAACAAAGACAGCTGGGAATATTCAGTAGGTGGCCCTGGGTAAGCGTAAGGTTGCGTTGCATTTCCCGACAGCAAATATCTGCACTTTTTTTGTGCTATCCGTTTCTAATTATTGGATTTAATTGCCACCCTTTTCGCTTCACAGTCTATCTCCGAGACCCTTCCAAAATAATAAAAATTAATTCCCCCCCGCCCACCCCCGGCGTACTACGAAGGTTCCAGTAATGATGAGGGCCAAGGACAACCGAGGGTGAAACTAAGGCAGCTTTTTAATTTCTGAGGGAGCCTAGCTCTCTATACAGCCAAATATCTGGGCTATACGGAGTAACGGAGTTTATTTGGTTGTCTCCGTGTGGTCCTCTGCGAAGCAAAAGTTTCCCAATTTTCCTAGGCCCCCTATCCTCTACCCTCCCCCTCGGGGTGTGGGGAGAGGGTACGTCGGTCCCCGAAAACTATACATCCTATGAACAACCTCGTTCCCAGAGGAGTTAGAAGGGAAAAGCTCTGGGACGGAGTTGATCCTATGAACTATAAGTTAACGTGAAAAAGCAAGATTTATACAATGAACAGTGTAAAACTCGCGTTTTGATTGGTCTAGAGAAGTGTGTGATCAGAGTACTCGAGTATAGATGCACGATTGACGTCATCGAGTGGTGTGACCGTGCACGTGATCAGAGTCTAGAGTCCAGCCAGAGCGACTGGTCAACAAAGTTTTGCAAACTGTTTTTGCGAGTAGCGGACAAAACCAGACAAATTTTCGCATGAAAGGAAAACTGCCCAATAAAAAAATTGGACAAAGACCGTTGAGAGTGATTTCAACCAGGACAAAAAAGCTAGAAGTTTGTTGTGACGTGAAAAGGAAGCAAATATTTGTCGCCGTGAATATGTCGCCGATAGAAATCCGGTAAATGGCGAGTAATCGATTACAAATCGCAGTGAAGCGACTTACGTGCTGTAATATTTTGGGGTCTGGAGTTTGCTGGAAAGTTTTTTACTCAGCTCAGGCAACGCGATGCTCGCTTACGAAATGTGTTGAAATGTCTTGGTTATTGTATAAAACAAATAGATACCATTTTGCTGCATTTTGCCGTGGGTCTGTACTCTGATAGGCACAGAGGACGTCATTGAAACGTGGTGAGAACATCAGTCACGCTACTCGCCTGCGGCTCGTAGCGTACTTCTTTGTTCTCACCACGTTTTGACGTCATCTGTGCGTTATCAGAGTACAGGAGCACGGCAAAATGGAATCTATTTGTTAAATAACGTAATATGTGAAATTATGGTTCAGCGGCGAGGACTCGAACCCCAATCTCCTGCGTTCAACAGGCAGACGTGATAGCCACACGAAATAGCACACGTTAACTTACTTTGTTCCTTTGATATAGCAAGTCATTACCCGGGGGGGTGGGGTACTCAACAGATGCTTGGGTAGGGAGGTGCGGCCCGGGCGTTCAAACCCTGACCCTGTTTAAGACACAATTCTCTTATTTCCCTATCCCGTTTAAGACAATTCAAAATTTTCAGACCCTATCTAAGACATTTCACCCGAAATCACACCCTGTTTAAGACTAGAATGAAATAAGAATACACTAGTTTCTTACTGTATTTTAATGCATTGGCAATCACAATCTACTTACGACATCAGGGAATCGCTGAGCTGTTTACGCTATTTATTTGGCATACATGAAGCACTGAACACCCTGTAGCTATACCCTGTTTAAGACAGAAAGTGGTGAAATAGATACCCCGTTCAAGACAAAACACCCTGAAAACCATACCCTATCGTGCCGCACGTCCCCGTTAAGGTCACATAAGGGAGTACCCCCCCCCCGGGGGGGGGGGTCATTACAGTGATCCTATGTGAAAATATGGCTGGTTCCTTTAGTATGAATATTCCCGCCTGCTGTCTTTGTTTTATGAACTATAAGACAGAAAGAGAAAGGCTAAAGAGAGGTACTTGTAGTGTCAAACTGAGGTGACGCAGTCTGCCTCCAACAATGCTGTTAACTAATAACAATGACTTTATAAGCTAATCCAAGACCACCAGTCTACTAAACAGAAGCAATTTGTAGGCTGGATCTCCGTGTAGATCAGGATCAGCAATGGATTAAATAAAACAACTTGAAAGATGCAAGGCAGATCGAACAGTGTGAGTATTTTAATAACAATATTGAAGTCAGACAAAACTAACCTTCATCAAACGGTTCACTAGTTATAACAACTATATCCAAGTATCTTGTTCATACACTAATTGCTTCTCACATAATGGAACCAGATATCAAGCAAACTTTCCTAGCTGATGAACTGATGAGAGCTTACCTAATCACTTTTTTCCGGGAGCCTATGGTCTCGGTTTACTGATTTTTTTTTTTTTTTTTTTTTCAGACAAGGAAGAACTTATCAAGTCCATCCCCGGCGATCTTGAAATTGGAACCCATTTTATCATAGCATACATAGTCAAAGATGAATTAAAATTATAACAAAAATACAAATAATAATAACAATAATAATGATGATGGTGTCAGTAACGATGACGACGACATTGATAATGATGAAGATTGAAGATGATGATAATAATAATTATGTAATTTACGCGCGTTACGTCATATATATTATATGTAATTTCTAGTTATGTATTCAATAAAAAATTAATATTATTATTATTATTATTATTATTATTATTATTATTATTATTATTATTATTATTATTATTATTAACGGTATCAATGCACCAGATTCCATTTCTGAACAAACCTGACCCATTATTTAGGTCTCCAGCTGTCTCCGTTGATGTAAATTAATTTAAAGAACACGTCGAGACAGCACCGTTGCGCTTCAGTTCACCTGTTCTCTTGACCCTCCACTCCCCGTGGCGTGTTAAAATTGGCTAAAATTGTTTGTCGCCCTTGGCGCGTTAGACGGAAATTTAGGAAGTCTATTGGTATGCAGAAACTCCTGGTCTCTTCCAGCAACAGTTCCTGTATGGTTTCGTCTACAGCGTTCCAAAGAACCGGTTAGCGCCGCTGGCTACAGGGCAAAGCATTTCTATCGTGGCCCTGGTTGCCTAGATTAGTTTCACCGGCTGCTGTGTACATTGGAAGTGTCCAAGGAGAAAGCCAGCCGGACAACGAAAACAGAAATGGACGATGAAGAAAAAAATCCTGGGAAGGGGTACGGTCTGTGAAAGTTCACATATCGTGAAGCAGAAAAAATACAAAATTTACTCGTTTCGTGCTGTGAAACAACACTGAATGATACTTCAGTTCGTTCGGACCGAACCGATGGCATTCCAGCCATTGTTAAGAAATCATTCATTTATGAGCAATGCGTATAAATAACTAACATATCAAATTGTCAAGGTCGAACTCGTCAGAGCGACGCGCGATTTAGTGAGGGTGTTGTGCCAAAGCTGACTTGCATTGCATTGGTACGAACTTTACCATAATAGGAATAAAAGACGTTGAGATTGGATAGCAGCAGGCGAACAGATTGCCAAGGTTAAATGATTCAGGTTCGCAATAGACTCACCAAAGAGCCAATCACGTGAGCCTGGAGGGTTTGCAGGCTAGAATTTCGCTTGCACTGTCCGTTCTATCGTGACGTAGCGCCTTAATTCCTTACTCGGGGGAGTATATCTCATATCCCCAAACAGGCTACAATGGTACACAAAAATCAAGGCATCTCAACCAAGCAACGCTAGTTTCGAAACCTGAAAATACACTCAACTTCCCTGTTGTTTTCCCGAAGCAAACACGCGGAAGTCGCATGTGATCCTTAAATGTTTTCGTGGCTTGCCTAGCCAGTACGTCGCAGACAGTCTATACAATCCCTGATATAATCGAGTTCTCTATAGGTCTTGAGTGACAAGTCCGGCTGCAACGCAGGCTAGGCGATTAGCCAATAAGTAATTTACATGTTCACTAAGCCGAAAATGATGATCATGCAGATCATGTCTGATCATCTATCTCTAGCCAGTTGTCAATGCTAGTTGAGCGGTTTATCGAATAGATAGAGTTTCTATGAAACAGTGTAATTAAAGAATTTGATCCACCACACGGAAAAAGACCGCGCGCTTATACATTTTACCGGCACAATACTGAACCGGGGCCTAACACAGCCAGTACCGGATCGGAGGCACAAACATGGAAAACCATATGTTTCAGAAAACTGTTATTAAAGATGGAGATAAAATCCTCGTTGGTGCGAAAAGGCATCAGCTATATTGACATCAAAGCACAAATATGTACGTGGTATCGGTTTCAATTGGCGCAAAGTTTTGTTGTCACTGTTGTGCGAATATGTGGTATTACTGGCTAACACAAGAAGTATCTCTTTCTTTTTGACCTTGCCAATTTCTATCAGAAATTGTTTTCAAATACTGTACAGATTAAGCTTCTTGCTAATATATAATAAGAATCGAAATATTTCAAGAATCCCTCAAACTTGCTTCCGATATAAGCTGTGAACGGTTATAAACAAGAGGAGAACAGTATTATAAACCATTTCCATCCTCCTATATGACCCATTTCCGGAACAAAACATAAAATAATAATGTGAAAATTGTCAATAACACCTGGTTTGATTTTGGTGAAACATCTAACAAAATGGGCGAAAGATCACTTATGCAAATTTTCCTTTGTTAATCCGTAGTGATACTGTTTGCAGACAAGTTTAGAATCTTTTTCACCTTTGTTTTTATCTGTCCCGCTCTAATTCTTTAGCCTTAAAGTGTTGTAGGAGAAATAAATTTAAGGGTATTGTCCCTGTACAATGATTTGTTCGGCTCCATTAGCATTTACCATTGAATTTTCGAGCCTCGACTAATTTCGTGTTCATATGCTAATGTGGGTACAAGAATTTAGCTTATATGAACGCGCTTCAGCAAACAACCCCTCTAAAACATGCCTAGTTTGTTTATGTATATCAATTGTTCTTAACTAGCGTCCAAGGCTTCGGTAAATATTTGTCTCGAAGATGAATTTGAAATTCAAAAATTTTTACAAACTCGCTTGCATTTTACATAATTATACTATAAACCCCGCAAGCTCCACTATATTTACCTATTGTCACGTGACATATTTGTCACAGGCGAATAGTTCTATCGTTGACGAAGAGAAGTTTATTTCCTGTCAGCTCTAAACTTTGTCGTTGCGGTGGCCAAAAAGAATTTTGGACGAAGCTTTAGCCTTGTGGAGTTGCTAACGCGATTTTAAACGGTGCTATCTTAGCTGTTTGTTTGTAGACGCAGATTACTCGGAGTTTTGTTGCGAGATACTTTGGCGGCCATTTTTCTCCGGTATGGGACTAGCAATGGCGTGAAATCCAAAGCAAGTATATTGTGCGAGTTTTACGGTACATTTTCTACTTTTTAGGAGAATCAGGGAAGACAGAAAGGGTCTATTTCCTAAGCAAGTCTTCTTGAATTGTCGGTGGTGTCGAGGCTTTCTTTGTGGGTGTTTCGAGGTCATGTTTGGACGTGGTTTGTTCAAGAATTAAACGAGCGACATAAATCCAAGCGTTTCTGGTGAAAACAGAAAAAAGAATCCGGAAAACCACTCAATAGATGGCCACAAGAAGCGAATATGGCAAAGAGAACAGACTTAGAGCTCGCAAAGAAGTGGCCAGCCGGATAAAAGGCGAGAATAATGCGGGAAGTAACGACAGCGCCAGGAGTCAAAGCTCATCCACAGCGGCTCGCAAAAATATTATTGACACAAAAACTAAACGAACTGCGGGAAGTCCAGACAATGATGCGAAACACAAGGTTTACAACAAGTTCGGCGCTCCACCAAAGAAGATTATTTCGTCCGACAAGGCTTTTATAACGCCTCTGAAAAACGAAAATGTTCGTAAAACCCGCGAGGAGAAGCCTCGTGTTCCTCGCAAACCCGGTTCTTTGGAAACGACAACCTCGAGTGATAAGGGTAACATAAACAAAGCTGACGGTGGGGGTGAGAGCAAACCTAATGTCAGCAAGTTGAAGCATATTTTTGACGAGACGATTGCTCACGAGACAGTGAAGGCACAACAAACCTACAAGAAAGCTAGACCCGTTTCCGAGGCGCTTGATAGGTTGAAATCTGAGCGTGAATCCACCGACACTGCTCAGCCAATACAAGGGAGATGGTCATTGCCTAGTTACTACAAGAAGACTTTGCCTGCTACACCCAATGACTCTTCGCACAAGGCACATGTGTCTCAAGGTATTGCGGCAAGAAGAGCCATGTTTGAAAGTAGTGGTTCGAACGAAGAGGTTCGCTCCAAGGAAAAGCGATCTCCAAGTCTTTTAGATCTGGTCCCAGACTTGCAAGAACTAGACATCAGCTCGCTTGGCAAAAAGGAAACCTCCCCCAGTCCAAGATCTCGCACATATTCTGACCCGGGAACAAAAAGACCTATGTACTTCGTCCGTTCTCGCAAACGCTTGCCTTCAGATGCCAAAGCCATGAATGGAGAGTACCATGGAACTGTCGGCAAGTTGAATCAATCCCATGATGACTCTGTGTTACGAAAACCACCAGTGGCGCGTGACAAGCGTCTTTTTAAGTCACACAGTGTTGATCAAATTTTGCTAGGGTCCTTGTCACCTGAAAGTGAGACTGAGAAAGATGAAGAACCTTCCAAAAAAGGTTTCGTTTCTTCCTCATCAAATAAAGAAACAGAGGAAAAATTAATTCTTAGCAAGGCTGAAAAGACACAGACAGAGCCAAAGTCTGATAAGCAAGGTTTGCATTCTGGCGATGTCCATGTAGAGCAAAAGTTTCGTCGAAAGGAGGTTCCGAAAGATGACTTCTTATATGACACCCCTGGAAGGTTACGGGAGGCATCTTGGAAGGATGAAGAAATCCCTCCGGAAGAATTAGAACCACTGGAGTTGTCACCCAGCTTTGCAAAACCTGACTTTGCAAAATTTCGTGACTCTGACAAAAACAAAACACAAGAATCTGAGCCGCCTGAGAAAAGTACTGATTATGTCCACAAGACTAAAAACGAAGAGACCCAGTCACAAAATGAAGAGAGTGAAAGTTCTGCAGATGAGAGTGCTGGTAGTGTTGTTGAGCACAGTGATGTTGATGAAGACCATTCACAGTCACAAACAACCTCTCCTGTATCACTGTTGTTTTCAGCGAAGCCAGTGTCATCTTCACTGTCCAAAGGCACAGACAAAGAAAAGTCACGCAAAAGAAACATTGTCTTTGCCACTGGTACGCCTAAGATGTTTGCAACTTACAGCGCTGAGGAATACGACAGAGGAAATGAGGATATTGATCCTGTCACAGCCTCAGCTGAGTGGGAGCTGGAAAAAAGAGTTGAAAAGATGGATGTTTTCTCTGTGGATTTGAGTAAAGGTATTAATTTTTTTTGGGGGGGGGGGGGGTGGGGAAGAGGTAGGTTTACTTTACATGCAGGGGTTTCATCTTTACATGCAGGAGTTTCATCAAGAACGAACATAGCAAAACAAGACAAAAGCAACTGTTCAGTTAGAGGTTTAGTTTGTGGAATTTAAATCTGTACCTTTTTAGCCATACACTGCAGTTCCCCGTGTTTTAAGCAAAAAGAGAAAAGTAATATTTTTTTGTCCTTTTTCAGTTGCCCAATTTTTCCCATGAAGTTTATATGAAGTTTAATTTGTCAAAAAAAATGTCAGAAAAACAGTCTGCATTGTGGGCAGCTCAAATATGAAGACTATTAATTATTAATTATTGTTTGGGTGCAATTTTTGTTGGGGCACATGTATAAGGCAAGAAGGAGGAAGCACCTTGGGGGAGTTGCATAAAATTTAACGTCGGGCGTAACTGCTCAGCCCAGTCACATTCAGTATTTTAACGTCTGACGATAGCATTTATGCCCGCCGTTAAGTTTTATGCAACTTGTCCCTGGTCAAATGATACCATGTAAGATCTGAATAAATGATGTGTTAGCAGTTTTTTAGTTCCAAAACTAAAAATGATCAACTGAAGCCAGACAAAATTCTATGGCAAAGAAACAAGCTGTGAATTGCAAATTTTATCCACATGGGGTGGGTTGTTCGAAAGCTGATTAACTTTAATCTATGGTTAAAAGTTAATCGAGATTTTCATCTTGCTCTTTCAAAGTGATTTCAAAGCCTAATTTCAAGCCAAAGTTAAAGAAAAGTCTAAGTCAAAACTGAGGGCCAAAACTCTTTTGGAAGAATCTTTGTAGATTAGTAATTAAACTCGAATCAAAGTTCACGTTAATCCAGGATTAGCTTAATCAGGCTTCAACAACTGGGCCCAGCACCAGTATTCACAAAGCTCTGATTACAGGAATGAATGTATCACTAACATTGATTGTGTATTTTCAGATGAGAGAGGTCTGGGATTGAGCATCATAGGTCTTGGTGTTGGCACTGATACAGGGGTGGAGAAACTGGGGATTTTTGTCAAGTCCCTTACTGAGGGGGGTGCTGCTGCTGCGGATGGAAGGTATATGCTTTACTATTGCCCCACTTCTCCCTACCCTAGTAGGCCGTGTACATGTATACCTATAGTACATGTAGTGAATAACAAGGGCCAAGTCTCCTTGACTGTTAGGGGAAGAAGGCAAAAGTCCAGTGTAAACAACTTTTTCTATTTGAATCATGCATTACTGGAGTAGCCTACCATGGTGTTATTGTTGAGGCCGGGAGCCTAGACTGTTTTAAGAGTGTGCTTAAGCAATATTCCTTAATATGCATTAGCTGCCCATTTATTGTCATTGTTGTACATCAGTGTCCCTAAATATTCTACGATTTTATATACATGGACTTTTGTACATATTATAGCTTGCATCTTGTAAAATCTTTTTTTACATGTAGTTGGCAAAATGTCATAGGGCTAACCTTTAGTTTTTCCTTTCTAAGATGCTGTTTAATTTATAATTTTAATTTCCTCATCTTGAATAAAAATTAATATTGTGTTATGTTATGTTATGTTATGTTATGTTATGTTATGTTATGTTAGGTTAGGTTACGTTACGTTACGTAACGTTACGTTACGTTATGTTATGTTATGTTATGTTAACACAGCCAAGAAGTGACTGTAGATGGTACATGTAGTTGCATAATGCTCACTACTGCAAGCTGGCAAACTTTTCTCCAAACTTGTGCTGAACTCTTAGCACCATTTACTGTCAAACTATGCAAACTATGAACACTATTTAATCTTTTCTGGAATGTTTATTGTTCTGTGACCAACCAAAGACAAAATCAAACCACAAGAACAAATTACCATTACAGCTTTTATTTTTTCCTCTCGTACATGTATCTGATTGGTTTTCTTTCTGAACACAATAAACATCCCAAAAACATTTCTAGTGTCCATGGTTTTTCTTAGTTTCACAGTACTTAACTCATTGCCAATAGAGATGAAGTTGGGGGAGATGCCTGTAAGGGAGCAGCATAACAACTTAGATGAATCAAAGGGTAACCATGTTGACTGCATAAACGGCGGCAGCCTGTTATCACCAAACTGATCATTAATTTTGTGTAGATACATGTACATTTAAGTAATTCAGCCATTATGATTGCAACAGAGGAAGGTACATTGTAAGGATGAGGGGTACGTAGGATTCATAAGGCACAACAAACATGAACGACCCAATTCCCAAAATGCTTGAATTTGTCACTTCAGGGTGTCTGGCTTACGGTGATGATCACTGGCTGGTGTTCTCTCATGCTGTACGTTGTATTTTAACTTTTGTTTAGCCACACTTCATCTCTTTCAAATGGAACTTGCACCCATCCAGTTTTAATGTTTTTGGTGTCCCCTTTGTTTTTGCAGAATACAAGTAAATGATCAGATCATCGAGGTTGATGGGATATCTCTTGTTGGAGTTACACAGCTGTTTGCTGCACAGACACTAAAGAACACCAGTGGAATTGTTAGGTACGGAAAATCTGGATTGATATGTGATTTCTTTGCTCATTAAAAACATGATGGCACGAAGTTTTAAACTTTATTAAACATTATACATGGTATAGGTATAGGATTATTTTTATGCATTGTTACATGTAGTCATTTGAAATTCAAACGTAATTTAATAATTATTATGGTGACCAACTGATAACGTCTCAGACAAATGCAGATGCATTTTTGCAATGACGTATAAATTATATCACAGATATAAATACTGGAAGAGTTTTTGGAAATTGGTTATTTGACCAGTCTCGGCCCTCCCCTCCATCCAGCTTCTTTCAATAAGTCCCCTTTCTTGGAGCCTGGAATTAAATCAGAACCATGAGAGGTTTATGGACTGTCTCACAGTTACTGTCTTAGTTTACGTAATAATTTATAATTTTTTGTGCAGTTCGACTCACTGAATTTTGTTATCAAATCAAGTGCTCTGTTTTTTTATCCTTAACTTCTTAAACCGCCTTAGACAAAGAGGTTAAGTTTTGTGCTTGTAAGTATGTATATGTAACTATTTTATGAGCATGGTAGTTGATAATCACAGCTGAGCAACGCAGAAAGTGTAATTGAAGATTGCAACAATGGAGCAGTGTTTTGGTTGGGAGGCGGGGTCCAAATCTGGACTCTTGAATCCAAAAATGAATAGTGTTTAAATAAAGGGTGTTGTTGTTGTTGTTGTTTATAATTATAGGCAAATAGTGATTGTTATGAAGTTAGTGTAAAGCTAGCAAATGAGGCTTTTCAGTTTATTCCTTTGTGTTCGTAAACAATCCATCTAATATGGCATCACAAATATTAAGGGTGAGCTAATATCGATTCAAATATTCTACTGGGGTTTCCTTGAAAAATATCAAAACTCAACTGTAGGTACATTTAACCTTTTGACACTGCTCACATGACTTTTTTTCTTGTACAAAATCAATATTAATAAATGTTTTTCTGTTTAATACAGACAATGTATACGGTATACTGTAGGTACTTCACGTAAATGGAGTATTGTTTGGCAGCAAAGGGCTCTCTGTAACTTACCCATTCTTGACTCATTTATACAGTATGTCACAATATTGATATTGACATCCACTTAATATGTAATTATTGAAGAATTCTAAATATCAGTAATACATGTAATCATACTCATATCACATCGTTTTTAAAAACTGGTATCGGCCTTCCCCTATAATATCACAAATACTATTTCAGATTCTCCCAAAAGTACACCCTTACAATAATTGCATTTGAAAAACATCTATATTTCAGTTTTTTTTTTTTTTTTACAAAAATACCAAATGAACATGATCTGTATAATATATATGTACTTGTGTGGTCCAGCAACTGCTAAAAGAACAAGGATTGAGGCAAATTGTGTAAAGTGTGTGTTAGTTCTAGGGGTTTCATTAAGATTTTGAACAGGTGGGCGAAAGGTTTAAGTACACTTGAACAGAATAGTTAACTTGGATATGACTGTTCTTTTGTGGAAAAAGTCAGACAAGTTGTTAAAGCCATGTTCACTAATAATTTCAATAATTTACCTGGTGCCTGGTCCTTAGCCCTTTTAAATGCAGTTAAATGCAATTTAACTAAGTTGACAATAAAGAAAAGCTGGCATTCATTGGGCAGTCAGCGGCTTTTGGTAGGTAGCGCATGTACGGAGAAGAGGAAGAAGAAGAAGAAGAAGAAAAACCTTTATTGAGTTATACCGCTCAGGGTTGCCCCTTCAGATGCAAAAAGCTGTCTGTTATCAATGGGAGCCCTGAGCACAACAATGTACTAAAACTATAGTATATATTTGCATTACACTAATACTGATAATAATAGATAGAAAACAATAATAGTAGATAGAAAACTATGTACAAATAAAAGATTTAGAAGCAAATAAATGCGAAATACCATCAAGATAGTTTGTTAAAAAGAGTGCAACCATAGTATTAGTTATAGAGCACTGCATTGTGGTGCACGCTGTTTAAGCCATGGGAGCATATTACTGTCTAGGGGCCGGCTGGTCACAGTGGAGGCCCTGGGACTTCACAGGCATCCTTTTTCCACTCAGCTTAATGCAGTTGTTAACCCCTAATATCAACAAACAAATTCTCCTATCTTGTCCCCATCTTTTCTTACAAAAGTACTGGGGAGAAGTTATTAAAATATCAAGAAAATTCACCTTGGGTTATCATATCCTTAATTCTCATGACCTCAAGGATTGAATAAGCATTGATATAATTACAACTTGGAGAAAACTGATGCAGATCACTTTTAGGGCTTTATAAAGGGTTAACAAAGCCCCTATATTTCATGTGTTCTTTCCTCAGGTTTCTTATGGGAAGAGACAAGAGCAGAGCACACTTACATGTATCCCATAGAATTGACCCCAATGTTGAACAGCAACTTGAAGCACTTAGACAAAAGCTGGCAGAGGTGAGTGTAACATTTGATAAAGTGTGTTTCTGTGGAATCTCAGAAGGGAAGATCATTTTTTTAAAAAACTTAACTGGGAAATAGAGGTGATTCAATTTTTACAGTGTATCACGTGGTCATAAGTGTTATTGACTATATGTATGAAATCGGTAAAGTTGAATTTCTGCTTGCATGGACAACCACAAAATTGTATACTGTATTGTACATACAATAAATTATTTCAGTGCTGTGTGTAGACCCAAATGAACAATTCATTTATGATCAGGTTATGTGCCCACAGTATAACTACATGTATGTGATCATGTACTTTCTTTCTGAGATACAGTCATGGATAGACTTATACCCTATATACAATGGAACCTTTATTTAGCGAACCATAACAAAATCCTTGGTATAATTAACAATTATTCACCGAAGTGGAGGTGAATACGCGGCGAGGTAAATATCCACCACTTTCACCGACACTGAGGTGAATAATTGTTTTAGTATATACCACACAAGCTGAATAACTAGCGGGCCAAAATTCCTTTATTTTTGACAATATACCGACAAATGGTGGGAAATTTTAAAATCTCGCGCACCGCGCGGTAACCGATTTCTTGTTGTTGAAAGTTCCGTCTCGCTTTCTTGCGAACAATTAAAACTTTTTGAGACACTTGTTTAGTTGCTTAAGTGTCATTTCTTTAATTCTTGTGTGAAATTCGTCTTGATTTTGAAACCATGCTCCAAAACATTAGATGTTTTATTGTCTACATTGTAATTAAGCTTATAGTGCTCGGCAGTTTTCGTAAACAAGGTATTGTAGTTTCATTTTTCGCCTTAGAATACGAAGTTGGAAAGATGAAATTACTTACCATTTAATGCCGTCAAACTAAACTTTGTTGCCATTTTTGTATTTTTTGTAACAGCTGTCTAGTTTATCTAAATAAATTCCTCTTTAGTGACAGTGGCGAAACGGGAAGCCATCTTGTTTCTCCTCGCGGGTTGCTCGGAGGTGAATAGTACTTGGCTAATCACCTCCGAGCTAGCCAATCAGCGCACGCGAAAAGTACTATTCACTTGTGCGGTATATACTAACAAACAATATTCTCCAGCCTGGCCGGAAATTAAAAAAAAAATTAATGTATGGAATAGAACCTCAATATAAGAAACCCTTGATATAACCAACCAATTTCCCTAGTCCCTTGGTAGTTTGTTAAATCGAGGTTCCACTGTAGATTGTAGGGTATTCACCTGAGTTTTTCAATCTTGACTTGCCAGGATTGATCCTTTCATAATTATTATTATTAGCTGATCTTGGTGATTTTCTCACATCCAGGAAGTAAATTCACACACTCTTTTCTGTGTGCATGTTTACATGTATATACCAGGAGGTTCAGGTAGCAGTTTATTATGCTGTGGACTCATGTTGTGGTTGAATTTTCTTTTCTATTATTATTATTTTCTATTGTTATTCAGAAGGCTCAAGGTAACTCTTTCCAACATGGGCCTGCCAATAATGTTGATTTTATGGTACATGTATGTCATTGGTCCATTATGAATTTGTCTATTTTCTGTAGGCTGAGACAAAAGCAGAAAGTGCAGAAAAAAGAGCTGTACTGGCAGAAAAAATGGCAAAAAATCAGGCAACTGCTGTCATGTCAAAACCAGTGAGTTGATAGTTTTAAAATTTACTTGTACAGGTATACTAAATTGCAGATTGAAATTTGTTCACCAAAACTTTTGCTTAATCTGCTTAGTCCTGTGAGTTACAGTACCTAGATTCTTGTTATTCTTTCAAAGAATTTACTAGATAGAAAAACATATTTATAACTTGGCTCTCCTAAAAATTAGGAAGGAAATTATTATGAACAATGCTATCACCGTAGGAGTCCGTTGACGAGAAAACCATTGAGGGAACAAAGAAAGCCTTGGCAGAAATTACAGAAAAGGTTAACATGCTAGAATCAGATCTGGCAGTGTCCGAAGCAGAGAATGATGATATGGTGCGACAGTTGGAGGAAAGTAAGGGATTGTACTTGATTCTGGAGAAGAAATATCACAATGCCAAGAATAAAGTAAAAGAGTTTGAGGAAAAGTAAGTTTGGGCTGTGCTTTAATACTAACATGTACATAATTATACACTGCAGTTTGGCATCATTGTGTCAAGTGACACAAAAGGTATTTCTAGCAGGTTTTTTTTTCTACGTCCATGGTGGAGTTGAGTGCCTCGGTGAATCCTCAAGGGCCTTCTGGTTGGGGTTTTACATGTTCATGTAGCTTAAATGACCATGACCACAAATTCTGCGCATCTCAGGATGATCTGAGAAACTGTAGTTTCCTACATGTACATGTTTGTGCGGCACCTATTACTGCAATACGGGGATATTTTTGTGTGGTTTATAACTGTGTGAGGATAGCAGATCAAAGCTTACTGCTTTACAAAAAGAAAATTTGGGCACAGAAACTACATGTATATATTAAATATTTAAGTTTTTTACATTTTTTACAGCTTTCAGAATTATTGTTGCTTTTATTGTTAGCTTACATGTAAATTAGAATTCTCTGCTACCCCCAATTTTCTTTTTGAATTCCAATAAGTCCATGTAAGATCTGCTTTTCCCGCATTGTCTCAAACTGTGCAAAAAATAATTTAGTGCACCCTGTTTGTAATAAAGAATGGGCTTACAGTGGCGCTGTAGTGAAGGGCAGTCTAGAGCAAGGTACATGTTATGTCACTGCCAAGCAATTCCAATTTATGGAGTTTTGAGTGTTAAACCTTAATTAGAGCAACAAGGAAGGGCAGGCCTCCCTTGCAGAGACTAAAAGTACTAAGGTTCCTGTTTACCTCACTGCAGGTGACTTGCTTAACTTTGTTGTGTGTCGCTTGCTAATATTTCATTAGGCCCTCCCACCTATTGACCTAACCCAGGAAGGTATCAATGGCCATATTGTGCTGCGATACATGTGGTGTTGGGCTGTGCTCTGGTTGTTGGTATGTTGCAGCCAGTTCTCCCAGGCACTTGTATGTGGTTGTTAGGGCTCAGTCCAGCTTGTGTTTGTGCCATTCCACTAATTTAGTTGTTTACATGTATTTGTGTAGGTCCACTGTTTTGTTTTGTTTTTTTCCTTGTAAATTAACCTTTGGTTTTCTGAACTTTGTTTTTCTGCCTCTTTGCCTCTTTTTAGAAACCATTTTGGATCTTTGTCCAGTTATGTGTAGTTGTATTGCAACCCTAAGAATTACTCTCCATGACTTGACATACATGTAGTGGCTTTCACTTTTCCAACATCATGAGTAGTAACTAGTTTCAATCTATTTTTCTTCAAGGGAACAAGCACGGGCTGACTCTTCCGAAAGATCTGCTGTGGAAATAAAATTGTTGCAAGACAGGGTCTGTTTCTATTTAATAATATGCATGTTAATGAGATATATTCATTGTAAAACAGATTTGACCATGTCATTGCTAAGCAAATGACTGGAAGGGTTAATACAAAGATTTTTTTATGGCTAAAATGCAATTTTAGGCAAATTTAAACTTGAGTCAATGCAGTTGGCTGAACGTGATATGTATGTAGGGTGGCCCGGCTCTGTTTACAGGTCTTATTTGTGTCTCATGTTTCATTCAAATGGATCGCTTGTGGATAAATTGGCTGTGTCACCTACATGTACATGTACACTGTACATGAAAATACAATACAGTTGACTCGAACCCTCGCTAACTCGAAACAATTTTCCTTTCCTTTTAGGTCATTTTCTATATAATTTTACCCTCGATAACTCGAACTCCCGATAATTCGAACCTTTTTCAATTTCCGTTGAAGGTTCGAGTTATCAGAAGTCGACTGTAATTAGTGCAATTTTATGTTTTTGAGGATAACGTCTTGTCTGGGAACATCCTTCCCCCCCCCCCCCCCCCCAAAAAAAAAAAAAAACGGTTTCATATCTTTCTTTCAAATCAAGTCTGACACAATGCAGTTTTATAGCTTTACTAAGACTTTTCTGTCCTTTTCACGAAAATCACAATCTGTTTTCATTTAAGGTCAAGGAATTGGAGAGGGAGGTTCTGTCTCTCCAGCAAGCAGCTTCAAAGACAGAAGTAAAAGAAACTGAGAAAGAAGCATCATCATTTGTGTTAAAAACCGAGGAGCCAAAAATACCTACGCGTAAAGATAAGAGGGAGGTGCAAGAAGAAGTCGTGGAGAATGGACTCGCAGCAGAGGTAGAAAAGGCACTGTTAAGCTACAAGCTTAGCTGGGATGAACAAAGTGGTGAAGAGGCAGCAGGTAACACTTGAATTTTAGAGGCATTACTACACCAGCTGGATGGAGATAAAGTTTTTGTTTGTACAAATATAAGAGCAGTTTTCAATGGGGTGCTGATAGTAATTTTACATGTACATAATGTCTGCTTTGGTTTTGCCTTACTGAAATAGACCCTTCTCCAAAATGGTGGCAACAGATTTGAAGGAGTTAAAATTGAACTGGATGAAAAACTGATACCAGCACTGGAAAGAGCACCTTTACGTCAGTAACCTTGCAAAGATTCAGCATATTAAGTGTTATATCAGCTTAGGAAATGTATGATGAAATTTGACAAATTTACAGACGTTTGTATGACTGGGGGTATACATAATACCCGCAGTCATGCAAACATCTGTAAATTTTTCATTTTTCAACTTACATTTTCTCAGCCGATATTACACCTGATATGCTGAAACTTTGCAGGGGTACTAAAGTAAAAGTGGTATTTCTAGTGCTGGTATATGTTTTTAAGTTTAACTTATTTGAATTTTTGGCCGCCATTTTGGAGAAGGGTCTATTAAGGTGGCCGAACACACTTTGCGCACGCTTTACAGATTCTGTTAGTGATGCTATTGAGCGCGCGCTAGGGTTGTGGTAAGAGATACTATCGATCCCTCGATTTTATACCAAATGGATCACAAAGGTGAGTTTTGCTCTTAAAATAACTCAGTTTCTCATCTGTGAATCCTTCTCCATTTATCACCGAACAAAGAAAGTGAGTTCACGAAGAGCTAACCTTTTTTTCACGCTTTTCTTCTTTGCTGAGAAAACCTAATTAAAAGCCACGCATGCGCATTTGACCGAAAAATTGTGACTGGTTGTTTTAATGGAAATAAACCTTTTTCTAAGGAACCGCTCGTTAGAATTTTGTGAAATTTGACACAGCGGTAGTTCCCTAAGAGCGTAATTCGCCTACAAACAAAAACCAAAATCTAACAGAGGGTATCTCCAAAAAACATTAAAGTGCAAAAACAACATTGACAGGAGATCTCTCTGTTAAAATTACATGAAAGCAGCGTCACTATGTCAGTATTGTGTGAGTTTTTCTGGATACAAAAAATGGAAAAAATGTAACTAGAGCATTTTCTAAAAATTAAGGAAAACCTTTATTTGTGGACGGTTAATAGCTTCCTGCGTTGCCATGGCAATGGCACCTTGCTCAACAAGAAGTATCAAAATTTATTCCTTCTTAGTTAATCTTGCACTATGCTAATTTTGAGTACTCAGAAGTATGTAGTTTTCAAATAATGTTTACCAACACCTGTATACTGGAAAACTGTGTTCGGCCACCTTAGCCAATGAGAAGCAAAACCTAAACCAATCATGACCTTCCTGTACACATTTTTCCATGCTTGGCAGCAGTTACATGAACATGTACATTGTTTTTGCTTCAAATTAAGTTTTTTTTGGTTCTTTGCATTGTATACATCTGCTGTAATTAATCAGAGTAATAATTATTACTTTGGTTAAATTGTTTTTCATATTTATGACACTGAATTGAAAACCACTTTCATACTGCATTTAAAAAATATTCTCCTTTCTTGCTCCAGCTGCTAAAGAAGATGACAAAAAGGATGCTTTAGATCTGGACAGTGTTCCTGCGACTCAGTTACTTGGCAATGATTATCTTATTCAGAAGAAACGACTTGCTGAGGCCCAGCAAAAGAAACACAAGCCGACCCGTGCTAGCTGGGGAAAGTCAGTGGATGATGATGACGACGAAAATGATGTAAGGCACTGATTAATCTTCCCTTTCATGAAGTCAACCAGAAAGAAACCTAGGCCAAACTGGGGTTTTTGTTTCAGTTTGACGAGGCTTTGCCGAGATCAAACTGCAGATCAAACTGCAATTTGAGACGGCCAAATCATGGCAAAAGGGCAAACAGTTTCGAGTGGTACTGTCCTTGCAAGGTCGCAGTAGCGAGTACTGCCCATACACATCAAGAGTAGTTCGTAGTTACAGTGTATTTAATCCTCTTAAGCCCTCACAGTAAAGTGATGAGCTGATGTAGTTTCCCTACACAATATTATTGCTTAATCAAACCTACAGTTCCTGAAAGTAGATGAAGTGATTGCACAGACGAGTGACTGTAAACCAAAGATAAAATGTCTTGACGTTAAAGCAAATTCTCCCATCTTGTGCAGTAAGGAATACATAGAATACAGTGAGGAGAGTATGCACGTTGATAATTAGAAGTGTTGTGGGTCAAATATGACCTCATGACAAAAGGTGTGTTGGGGTATAATACAGGCCCCAGTTGTCCAAAGGCCGGATAACTTTATCCGGTGGATAAGGCACTATTCAGGGTCTAATATACTATATAAAATATACTTTACGTTCAACGTTGTCCAAGGTTTTCATTCACTCCCAAACTTAACTGTGGTTAGAGTGTGCATATTCGCTTGTACAAGAGGAAATACTGAAGTCTTTTCCCAGATTGAAACTGTCGGATAGTGACTTATCCGCAGGATAAATTTATCCGGCGTTTGAACAACTAGGGCCAGGTGGCTGCTTCAAATATGAGTGCTTTTACCCAGTAATAGCACTCTCTGTCACGTCTGTTAGTTGACTAACAATTGCTTATTGAAACAATGCTTAGGATGATACATGTTAACTTAGGAGTGCTTTGTGAATCTGGCCCTCTGGTTTTGCAGAAGTTTGGAGATGTTTCTTTGTTTTATGGTTTAATACCCTTCTTGAAATTTATTAAATGTAAATATATGAAACATATATTTGAACTGCAGATGAAAGATCAAATAGAAGAAAGATCCTTGCAGTTACTATTTCTTCTATTTGATCTTTCATCTGCAGTTCAAATATATGTTTCATATATTTACATTTATTTATTCATCCTTCACGGGTATATTACAAACTCGCGGTTGGCTTGATAGCTCAGTTGGTAAAGCACTGCACCAGCATCGCGGAGGTCATGGGTTCGAATCCTGTTCAAGCCTGAATTTTTTTCAGGCTTTCTTTTTGCAACTGCTTTAGTTGCATAGTAACTGCGAGGATCTTTCTTCTATTTGATTTAAATTTATTATTAACCAAATATAAACAGTATGTTAAAATATGCTAAAATTACATGATTGTATGTGTATCAATGGCCAACATCATAACCCAAAACCAAAGGACAAGTGTCATGTATTGGAGATACGCTCTTGATTGTTCATCTTCCCTTGTTCAAAACTATAGGGAGGTTTGTACATGTATGTATTGGCAGTCAATCAAGTTCAATTTTTTTAGATGTTTGGTGATCGTGAAGGATCCGATGAAGATGAAGATGATACTCCTTCAAAAATGACTTTACAAGAAAGTGATCATCACAGGGGCCCACCAAGAGGTCCAGGCCTTGTTCTGCCCACATTTCCAGTTGGAGGTTTCAAGCTTCGTTCCACGGGGAAAAGCCTTTTTGATGATTCATCTCCAAATAGTGGCGATTCTTCACCTCAGGAGATACGCGCAAGCTATCCCCTGTCTCACAAAGAGGAGACGCGTAGTGTTGTGGTGGAGAATCTACTGGAGAAGCAGTTGTCCAAGGCTGATATCAAGGTGTCTTCTATGCCGACTACAGCACTAGACCAGGTGGACAAACAAGTTCGGAAACCTGTTTTACAGGATGACGAGTGTTTATCAGGATCAGCTAACTCCTTGGATGAGATTGAAGAGGTCACAAGAAGGGTATGCTAACATCTTGAGCAGTCTGAGAGTATGACAAAAGTTGACAAAATCTCATGTATGCAGAGGTGTTATCTTGAAAAAAATAATAAATGGATGATTTTCTGAAAACTTGTGCATGCAATTGCCATGCTCTACAGACTGGCATCTGCAGTGTGCTGCCCAAGTCTGGGTTGTTCCAAATCCGATTAACGCTAATCCGTGATTAAAAGTTAAGCTACAAACTGTAGATTTTTGTCTCACTTGTTATAAATGGTTTTAAAGGCTAATGTCAAGCTTAAGGTAAAGAAAAGTCTAAGTCAAAATTGGAGGGACATTAATCTTTTTGAAGAAACTTTATTGATAAGTAATTGAACTTGAATCAAAGTTTATGTTAATCCAGGATTAGCTGAACTGAGCTTTGAACAACTGGGCCCAGTTTCGTAATCCCTGCAATGTTTTAGCAATTCTTTTATTTGAGGATAGACAGAGATGAGTACACAAGATGAGAGGAGCTTTGCTGTGTACATGATTCATCATCCTTTTGAGACTGAACTAAGTTTCTTCCATTTGACTGTTTATCCACAGTACTCCCAATTTTACATGGTCAATTTACATCTGCCATCAAAATTGAGATAATTTATGTCCAGAAATTCACACTAATGAGATGCTTGAACTGTATTATAGACATCACAAAGTGTCCCCTACCCTAAATTCTTACTAAAAGACAAATAATTCTGTCAAACATGAAGTCATATATGAAAACGACAAAAAGGACTGCCTTACATGTATATAAAGTACCCAAAAATCAGGGTTAGGTGCATTTCTGGACATAGGTGTCAAAATTGCAATAAAATGCCTTTTATTAGTTCTGAGCTTACAGTGTATGAATCCACCTTGTGCTCAAGTTCATTGAGTGCAAATAAATGGTATGGGGGAGGGGTGGTTGAGTAGGGGCATACTTAAGTATCACATAATGACTGTTTGCTTGTTCTTTACCCAGATTGACTCTGACTTGGCCTCGTCCCAGGCTTCCTCACGTGGCTCATCCCCATTCCTCCCTCCTGCCATGCCATTGTTACAGATGAAGAGCGTTCCTGTGATGGAATCGTACAATGAAGCAGCCATCGACGTGCCTCCTGAATTGCTTGCCACCAGTGGACTAACAGATTCGGAGCATGGCTCTCCAAGTAAGCTTGTTCTTGTGAATGCTTTGTACCTATTAATTTGCCAGTAGAAGGATTCAGTGAAAGAAAAATGCAAGCACGTAAACGAAATAAAAAAAGGGAAAAAAGTTGGCTTGGTAGCTTGGTTTGTAGAGCACTAAATTTGAGCCATGGATGTCAATCCTATCCAAGGGCAATTTCCATTTACCTTATTATAGGAAATTAACAATGCACGCTGACAACGCGAAGAAAATTTTACGTTACACTAAATTAACATGAATTTTTCAAAAGTTTGGTTTACATGCATTAAATTAACGCGAATTTTTCGATAAGCATCTTGCTTTATTTACTGCGATTTTCATAATTCTGCAAACTCGCACTTTACATTTCTGAATGCCAAACTGCGTTTTGGCTTCCTTCAATAAAACCTTCCAAGACAAGTGAACGGATGTTTCTAAGTTTTGTTTAAAGCCAAAAATTTGGTGTTGAAGACTAACTAGACCCTATCAATTCAAAAGATAGTGACTCTGAAGAGCCAATAGAAGAATCATGAACTAATAAGGTTATGTAATAAAATAAAGGTGCTTTAAAATAACAATGTTGTAAAATAGCGTGCATTAAATTTACATTGACATTAATAATTATTAAGATACATTAAATTAACGCAAATTATATAAAATCGCATTAATGAAGTGCATTTTTAATTTCCTATGATAAGGTAATTTTGTCAAAACTGGCTAGCCAGACCTGTCAGTTCATAAATGGAATGTACACCAATTTAAAGGATGAGTGCTATCCTACAATAGTCATTCAAATTTCTTCAAAATAGCACCAACATTTTCAAAGTGATTATTTTTAAAGATTTGGCAGCACCATTCCTTCGAAATGATGCACTCCGTTTACATACTGGCCAGTTTGGATTAGGAATTCTCTCTTTTGTTTACAGGGTGTAGTTTGTGCTTGCAGTTATGATTCATTACGCACTGCTTCCTTGCACGTTTAGTGGGATTTAGTTCTATGGTTGCTTATGTTAAAGTGTAAACCAGCCTGCAACACCACAAGAATAATATTGTTATATTATGTCCGTGTTTCTTTCCAGGGGTGACATCAAAATTTAATGTCGATGGACAGTCTTCCATTGGCAGTCCTGACTCTCCATCCTCTGGAGTGGGACAACTGGTGTCTGACTGGGACACTGACCAGGTGAGTTGCAAAAGGACAGACAGACAGACAGACAGACGTTACACACAAGGGCAGACAAGCAGATAAATAGGCACAGACAGACAAATGGTTGGATGGACAGGCAGGCAGGCAGACAGACAGATAGACAGAACACACACAAAGACAGGCAAGCAGGTAAACAGGCACAGACAGATGGACAGGTAGGCAGAACACATACAAAGACAGGCAAGCAGATAAACAGGCACAGACAGATGGATGAGCAGGCAGATAGACAGACAGATAGACAGAACACACAAAGGCAGGCACAGACAGATGGACGGGTAGGCAGGCAGGCAGACTGACAGACAGATAGATGGAACACATACAAAGAGAGGCAAGCAGATAAACAGGCACAGACAAATGGACAAGCAGGTAGGCCGACCGAAAGACAGACTGGCAGTCAGATAGACGGAACACATACAAGACAAACAAGGAGATAAACAAGCACAGACAGATGGATGGATGGACTGGCAGACAGACTAACAGACAGACGCAGCAGTCAACATTATATAATAGTGGACATAAACTGTGTTTCAAAGGTCCGAAAGGATTTAGGTAGTTGTGTGGAAAAAGTTTAAAATCAAGTTTCGGCACGTGGAAAAGGAAGTTCTCTCTCAAGAAGTCAAATGTGTGTTAAATGATTTCTGACAAGAAAAGGTACTTGCACTCTTGCTTGAAGAAATTGTTTCATTTTTTCCTACCGGTGCTCTTAGAGCAATGTCATGTTACAGAAGAGGTTCTTAGTCAACTATCTGAGCAGTTTTGTCCAACACATACAGCAACATCTCAGTGACAGTGCCCTTTAAGTTAAACTAGAGCAAACATCGCCTTCAAAGTCGTCAACATTATCACTGCCATCACTATTACCCCCGCCACCAACTGTATGTGTTGGTAAACATCTCCATTTGTTTTGAAACTTTTAGGTCTATATGTGGTTGGTTGCAAATGGCCTTGAAGAGTACGCTGAAGAGTTCAGCAATAAGAACATTGACGGCAAGCAGTTTTTGAACTTGGATGGCTCCAGGCTCAAGGTACAGCTATTCATTTAATCTGTTATTTCTCATTTTTAAGAGAATGGCTGGGTAAGCTTTCTAAATCTTTCAATTAGAAAGTATCAACAACACATCAGAATCAGCGGACTCAAAATTTAGAGCCACCTCGCACAGCTCAATAAAAAGCACCACAGGAAAGTACTGCTTAGTAGCTTTCATTTGAATGGTCACACTTTAGGATTTCAGCCACAGACTCAAAAGCTAGAACCCCCTTGCACAGCTCAATAAACAGCACCACAGAGAAGTACTGCTTAGTAGCTTTTATTTGAATGGTCACTCTTAAGGATTTTATCCACAGACTTAAAAGCTAGAACCACCTTGTACAGCATAATAAACAGCACCACAGCAAAGTACTGCTCAGTAGCTTTCATTTGAATGGTCGCTCTTAAGGATTTCATCCACAGACTCAAAAGTTAGAATCACCCTGTGCAGCATAATAAACAGCACCACAGAGAAGTACACGGTACTTCTCAGTAGCTTTCATTTGAATGGTCACACTTCAGGATTTTATCCACAGACTAAGAAGTTAGAATCACCTTGTACAGCATTAACAAACACCACCACAGGAAAGTACTGCTCAGTGGAATTTATTTGAATGGTCACACTTCTACAGTTTCGACCAGAGTAGAGTTGAAGGTATGAACAAGTTTACACGGCTCAAGGTGTGACCTTATGGGGGAGACTGAATGACTTTCTTCTCGAATGATTGGAGTGACTTGCTAAATGACACGGGTAGTTTCTTTAGTTATGGTACCAAGAGTCTTTTGCTACCTAGAGACAATATACATGCACCGTAGTTGATCTTGGTCTGTATTCTCTTTACCTTTCTGCTTTACAACACATTGGTTCTGTATGAGAAAGTAGTGATTGATCAGGTTACTTTGATTTACCAGGCCATGGGTGTGAGTCAAAACCACCGAGCTGTCATCAAGAAAAAGGTGAAAGAAATGAAGGCGGAGACGGAGAGGGAACTAAAGGCAAGGAAACAGAGGGAGAAGGGGAACAAGAAGGAAGGGAAGCTTGAAAAAATGGGATTTATGAAAAAGAGGGGCGTCTATAACGTAAACTAGAACCATTCTCCCTTATCACGGTAATTTAAAATTTTGATGTAGTTCCAGTGAAGCAAAACCTTGACGCTGCTGGAAAGAGCACCTTAAGAATTGGTTCATGCTTAGCGTGCGTATATCGAGTTATGGATGCACGCGGAAAGTTTGGGGAGCACGAGAGAAGCGTAAGAGTTACGCCGAGAGCAACTTTAGCTTCTTGAGTGCTCTCCAAACTTCCCAAGTGCATCCATAACTCGATATACGCACAGCTAAAAGCATGAACCAATTCTTTTATAACATAGTGAAAATAAAGTAAATGATTCCTGGAAAACAGGTTTTGTTCCAGAATAATTACAAAATTCTCTGTACAAAAAAAAGAAGGCGAAAATGGTTTCTCATATCGGTTTAATCTTAACGTTTCATTAAGCTTCAAGCTCTTTTAAATATACATCTTTTATGGTGTTGTCTCTCTGTTAAAGTTTTTTAATAACACAGCATGCGCATGCTTCCCCCATCTGACTTGCACACGTCATCGGATGGACGTACGGCCGTGCGTATGTTGAGAAATGTACCATGACGACGCCAATAGGAATTAGACAGGGAAGCACTCGCGCTATGTTATAATTAAGGACGGTGCCTACTACTACAGAAGTATTTTTGCGCGGGTTATGACTATGCGGGCAAAGCAGATCTTAGGAAGGGCTATTGGAATTCAAAAAGAAAATTGGGGTACCCGTGCATTTTTCAGAGATAATTAAGCAACAACATTTCTAAAAAGGGCCAAAATATAAAGCAATGTTTGGCAGTTTTTCCTCAATTGAAGCTTAATTATCTCTGAAAAATGCATGGTTACCGCCAATTTTTTTTTTTTGGGATACCAAGTTAGAGCACTTGCTAAGTTCTGCTTTCTCCGTTGAGTTTTAAACCGCGCAAAAATATCCCTGTATTAGTGAGCACTACCTATAGGAAACTCGAGTATCTCGACGTATGCAAAAAGTCCTGAATTTACGAAATTCATTTAAAGGACAAGGCTCTCAAACTTGAACTTTCTACTAATGAAGACGGGCAGCAAAACTTTCCCATTTCGATACAAACGTCAAAATTTTCAGACTATATATCTTCGCTATTTCAAGCTTAGCCTTTTACTAATTTTAATGTGGTCTTTCAAACGGTGTCAATAGTTTTTAATTACCTAGCCTACATCCAAATTTTAAATTACCATGATGAAGGTATATTCTGTTAAAGTAAGGTGAAAAACTGTTGTACAGTCGAACCTGTATTAAGCGGTCACCCTCGGGGAATGGCTTAGTGACCGCTTAACACAGGTTGACCGCTTAATACAGGTTGCACAGAATACATCACTCACTTGGTTAAGAAAGTTCGGCAATAAAATGGTATGACAAAGGACAGAAAGGAGAGCATGGTATTGAAACAGACTAGTAAAACATTAACGCCACGATTGTGCAGCTCATTAGAAACTCAATTGCCTGGCACGCTATTTGTTACCCTATTTAAGTGGTTTCCTTTTACAAGGTGACCGTTTAAAACAGGTCAAGACAATAGAAACAGCTCGCTGGGACTTAGTTATAGAGGTGACCGTTTAATACAGGTCAGGATTACAGTAAATAAGGGAAGAAATTTTCGGGACTTTGACAACTGACCGCTTAATAGAGGGTGACCGCTTAATACGGTGCCGCTTAATACAGGTTCGACTGTACTTGGTTTGTATGCATGAGCTTAGCAGTGCGTTAGCGCAGATGCTGTTGGTGAACTCCTACATCACCTATTTATGATAGTTTGTTCTCGTTGTCATCGATTTTCTAGGCCGTCTTGCTTGGTTAACCGTAATAATTCTTCAATGATACCGTGGATGATAATAATCTCCAGAATCCTTCATATTGTCGATTTGATAATCATCGATTGGATAAGGTATCTTAAGCTTGGTAAACGCCTTAAAGTGTTAAGCTCCACTCATTTGATAAGCTGTTTTGCTTGGTGAACTTTGGAAGGCTCTGGTGTCGTCAGTTCGATGGGCTGTCAGGGGCTCGGAAAATCAAATGCGCGAAACTTCATAATCATGGTGAATTTGATCGGACAAAATCTGTCTGCTTTGAGAAATATATAGAGAGTCCTTTTACATTTCTTTTCAAGGGTAGAAAATCTTTGCAAGAGTTCATGTTTTCAATTTGACAGCTGTTCCCTACTACTCCCCCTCCCGGCTTGGTAATTTTTGCACTCTCTCCAGGTTTCCTCTGTCATCACAAACCAGAATTAGTCTTGGTGAACACAGAAAACTAGAGGACTGTAAACAGTTTAAGAAAAAAAGTTTACTCTGCATCAATAACTAGGGCTATCCTTGACGTTTGGTTGCTAATTTGCGCTCTTGGAGAACAAGCTTTTGTGATATTATAGTCATTGTATTGTTAGGTAGCAACTAAAATAAAATTAAAAGAAAACTAAAATCATGTTTAAAAGGATATAAAAAATTTAAAAAATATATTATCAATCAAAACTTTAAATTACTAAATTTCGTAGTTTACTCGACAAATGCAGTATAATGACATTTGTTTTTAGCATTGGAGGCGGTTCTCTCGATATATATTTTATAGATTTATTAGTTGTTGGGAACGTCCCATGTGCTTCCTTTCCATTTGTTCCGTAACAGCAAAACCATGTAATTTGACACGTAATGCGGTTTCTTCTGCGAGAAATGGATGGCGTGACCCAAGGTAGTCACACAATTTTTAGTCTTAAGAAACGTACGCGTGACAAGGCAAGTGAAGGTCAAGTTGGAGGCCATTTATAGTAAAGGTTGATTGCACGTGACGTCATGGCGGCCATGTCGGTGGTGTGGAACAATAAGATGATTCTCCTCTGGAAGTTAACTCCCGTTTTATGCAAAATTATGTGAGTAAATTTTCTTTTGTTTTGACCACCAACATGGCGGCAATGCAATCCACGTATTGCCATTAATTTTTGCTCTGGATTATTGAATCCTTAGCTCACTGATATATGTATATTGTTGTTCTTGTTCAAACAACGACCAATGCTTTTGTACAAACATTATTTTCTCATTTGCCTTTCGTGAATTATTTTCCAGGCATCTGTGATTTTTTTATTGAAATAAATTCGCGCATTACGCCAAGTTTAACATTTTTGTAAGCTAGTAAAATGATTAACCGGAAGGGAAAATACTGTAAAGATTGGTGATGGAATGCCGAATCATTTGTTATAATTTAATTCGCGTTAAGTGACGGAATTGGAATTTTGTAATCTATAGTATGTATGAACTTACGGAATTGAAAATGGGATTGTTGTAAAATGAAATTTATTTGATAAATAAAAGAGCATTAATTAATCAAAAGACTCTGCGCTGTTTCGTGCTATCCAGCGGACCGTCTACAACCTTCATCAATTCTCTTGTGAAGTTTGGCACATTCACCCTAAGTACCTTTGTTTCCCTCCCCTCCCCTCCCCTCCCCCTTTTGCATAATTGCAAGTGTTGGGTTTCGGTCCCTTTTTTGCAACTTATAGATGGATGTATGTTTTAACCACATTTTGTGTTCGGTTCAAAACATTTTGTGTATTGAAATACATGTGATGAAATATTTTAAGCCTGGTGAATAAATGAGAATGATGTATTATTCAGTAAAGTGATACAGGCATACCCGGAAGAAAACGGCAAACAAAGAGAAAAAAATCATTAAAACTAATTCTGAAACCAGTGCAAAACTCATGGTTAGTTTGACATTTTTAAATACAGAAGAACCGCGCTAACTAGAACTCGGTTAACTCGAACTCCCCTCTAACTCGAACAAATTTTACTTTCCCTTGACTCAAATTTCAAAACAATGCTGCTTTAACGTTTATTGATAACGTGATTGTAACGCATGGAAATGTGTCCTTAATAAGGTCAGCCTTTGTTTTGTCCTCAATATGATTTTAGAATGTCTCCTTTGCGAGGTTGGTGATGATGTCATCCGCCCCTGCAAAATCTGCGGGGGATTCCAGACACGCGACCTTAGATCCATTTATTCATTCGTTGCTTGATTGTCCCATACAATCGCAATTAGAAGTGCATTCTTTCTTCGTCGAACGCAATTAGGAGTGCGTTCTTTAAAATATTTGAAATGCGACACCGACCCCGCGAACTCGAACTATTTTTGTTTCCCCTAGCATGTGAATTATTAGTAGCATGGATTTTATAAAGCTGGAGACAGATTCACGAAAACGTCCTAAGTCAAAATATATTCTAAGTATTTCTTAACAATAGTCCATTGTCGATATAACAATTGATAGACTATTGTTCATTAACAATACTTAGAAAACATCTTAACTTAGGTCGAGGACTTCCGTCGTGAATCTGGCCCCTGTTTTATTTTAAAGCTGTCAAAAACAACAGACGTAAGCTCGTAACAAAAAATTGTCACTTTATTCCTATTATTAACGTACAAGGCAACGCTAATAAGAAAAAGAACTTCATTTCGTAAATGTTCCCTTTCCCTCTATCCTAAGTTTTTCAACTCAACTTTGTTTATTTAAAATTGTCAGTTGCAGTCGAATAGACTGGTCCACGAAGAATGATGATGATGATGATGACGACGATGATGATGATGATGATTATTATTATTATTATCATTGTTGTTGTTGTTGTTGTTGTTGTTGTTGTTTTGAAAAGATATATAAAAGAGAGGAAAAGTCAGAATAACAACGGAAGTAGAGAAAATAAAAAAGGTTAGAAAGCAAAGAAAAGGACACAACAATTCCTCTTTTTTTTCTTCTTGTTTCTACTAAACCCAAGCTGTTCCCTCCCATTGTTCGCTCCTGAAATCGGAGCAAAAAAAAAAATGGGACCAAAAAAGAGTAACCCTTAAAACTCCTTTGATATAATTTATATAATTCTAAAAATATATTATTTTTTCAGTCTCAAGGTTGTTTCTTTTCTGCATTTGGCATCATCTCCACAATGGTACTGAAATAGACAAACAAACGCACAGAGTCAAGCCAGCATTAAACAAAGAGAGAGCAAACATTTTGAGATATGTCCAGAAATGCACGCAATAACAAAAATGGCAAATTTGACAAAATTTTTGTCAAATTAGATTAGGAAGCAAACTCGAATCAAAGTTCACGTTAATCCAGGATTGGCTTAATCGTGCTTTGAACAACTGGACCCTGTTGGTTAATGACGGTTCGCGCATTCACGAGTTAACTGAAAAGCCCAGAGAGGGCGTATAACTTTGAACAAATAATCTGAAAAAGAGCAAGGCTGATTTCACGGTCAGGGTAATTGTTTTTCCAGTATTTCGAATGGTACAGGATAGTCTTGAGACTCACCCTGTGGCAAAAGACGTTAAAATTTAAAACAGTCACAATAGATACAAATTGTAACGTTTTTGTTCATGTAACTTTAGCCTAAGTTTTAAAGGTATCTATTATAACTGTTTTAAATTGTAACGTCTTTTGCCACAGGGTCAGTCTCAAACATACCCTGTGCCTTTCGAAATATTAGAAAGATATATTTCCCTGACGGTGAAATCAGCGTTCCTACTTATTAGATTATTTGTTCTACAATTTGTTGCTGATTAGATCATACTACAGGATCCGGTCCTTTTTTTTTTTTGTCGCGGTGGTCCTTTCAAACACAGGTACTAGTTTTTACAGTATAACTTTGACACCGTGGATGAATAGTAGCAAAACAAACAACTTACAAAGAACCATAACCGAATAGAGCAACAGCTATGAAAATCGCGGTGGCTGAGTCCAGGTAACATATTTTAGGGTTGTTTTCACAAACGACATCGCTAGCAATCATTCCAAGAGTCATTACGGCTCCAGCCAAAGAGTTGATCGCTGTAAATAAATATCAATGAAAGGGAAAGGGTTAGACAAAGCAAATGTATCCACAACCTCGTTCCCAGGTCGTTTTCCCCCGCCCCGCCCCCAAGCTAGGGAAAAGGCCCTGGGAACGAGGTTGATGTATTCACGTTCCTTATTGTGGACACTATGAACTTTCATGGAAGGACCGGTTCGTGGTATTTAGCAGACTCGTTCCCCGTCCCCGTTTTAAAAGCAATACATTGGAGATTGGGGAGTAATGTAGGGTGGAGTCATTGGCATTAAAAATCCACGTGCCAATCTCGTATCCAGAGTCCCCAGGCTCTTTGGCCAGCGGTTGGTCACCAGAAGAGACTCTCAGGTTGTTTTACCGCGGAAATCCTGCGGTAATAAAATTCCAGTACCTCAGAGTCTCTCCTGAGGATTGTCCACGCGCAATCTCGCTCCCAGAGTCCTCAGGCTCTTTGGCCAGCGGTTTTTCACCTGGAGAGACTCTGGATTAGTGAAAGGCGAAGTATTCAACAATATTCAACAATCCCATTCATATTTTCGTCCACACAGTTTCCTTCCGCACACGAAAAACAACTAAGGAATAGAGAAATCGCGAGAATTGCGTTCCAGTATTGACGTCACAACCCCGCTATCCTCAGTCTCCCGTCTTGCGCTGTATTTTAGACGATGAGAAGTCCAAAGACTACTGCAAAGCTGACACAACGTAATATATTTTAAAACAATATTTCGGCTGGCCAAACCAGCCTTCTTCAGGTTTAGATGTTACTAAATTTTATAAATGAAATTACAATATATATCATGGAGGATGTTGCAATACATAGGAGCAGCGGAAATGACGTTTACAAGGTGGTACCAAAGGATGAGGAAATAAGTAAAATAAAATAAAATAAAAAAATTACAATTCATCACGTCTATTCAAACCGTGGGGTTCCAAGGTCCCCGCTAAATCTATAAGAAAAGATTCTCTGGCTTTTCTGATTGAATCACGTGTGGAGTGGATAACTTCAAGTGGTATTAGTTGCATGTCAGTGTGGCAGTGGTTAGGGTGAGAAAGAAAATGTTCAGAAACAGTGGTTGGTTTGGATGAAATGTTAGTTTTGTCAACTGTGCGTCTATGTTCGTTGAATCTGTCTTTGAGACGTCGCTTAGTTTCACCTATGTATTGTAAATGGCAGCGGTTACATTGTACCATGTAGATTAAATTTTTGGTGTTACAGGTTATGTGTGAAGTGATGTTACGGGTTTCGCCTGTTGAAGAAAATGTGTAATGTTTAAGACCGTTAGTAATGTAAGGACAAGTGGCGCAATTTTGTCCACAGCGGAAAGATCCTGGTGGTGAATTAGTGCTGTTAGGAGCGGTGACAGTCGGTAGCTGTGCTTTAACTAAAATGTCGCGAAGGTTGGAAGTGCGTCTGTAAGCGACGATAGGTGGGTGTTTAAAAACGTCCCTGCAACGGTCGGAGGAAAGTAATATGTTAAAATGTTTGCGTAATATATTAGAGAGGTGAGGAAGTGCTGGGTTATATGTAACGACAAAAGGTATGCGGTTAATAGAGTCGTTACGGTTAGTTTGCAGAGCGTCAGTGCGAGAAATATTAGCAGCTCGTAGGAATTGTGAATCCAGGAAGGCGTTATGATATCCTCGTGCGAGGAGATAAGCTTTTAATTCATTAATGCGGATTTGAAATGTAGCGTTAGTAGAACAGATACGGCGGATGCGAAGAGCTAAGCTAAATGGAATAGATGTTTTAGTATGTTGAGGATGGCATGATGAACTAAGAAGATGTTGGTGTTTATCTGTAGGTTTAGTGTATAGGTCAGTTTGTATAGTGCCGTTATGTAGAGATACCATTACGTCGAGAAAAGGAACGTTAGTTAATGAGTGACTGCTAGTGAACTTAATAGTGGGATGAATATTATTGAGGTAATCGATGAATATTTTAAGATGATCTAGACCTTCAGTCCAAATCATAAAAATATCATCAAGGAACCTCCACCAGGTATGGACATGGAAAGGAGCATTAGAGAGAGCGTTAATTTCGAAAATGCCGAGAAAAAGGTTAGCAAATGAAGGAGCCATCTTAGTACCCATGGCAGTACCATGGACCTGAAGATAGTGTTGCTGATTAAATGTGAAGTTATTCATGGTCAGTATTATGCGTAAAAGGTCACAAAGTGTCTCAGTAGGAATGTGTTTGTCCGTACGAGTTTCAAGGAAATGATGGCAAGCATCAATTCCTTCGTTGTGTGGAATGTTGGTGTACAATGATGAAACGTCGAGAGTGACAAGCATGGCGTTACTAGGTAGAGTTCCAAGGTTAGAGAGTTTGTTAAGGAAGTCAGTAGTGTTTTTAATGTGCGAATCCAGGGAAGAGACGAGAGGGTTAATGTGGTAGTCAACGAATTGTGAGATGCGTTCAGTAGGGTGGCTGTTAGATGAAACTATGGGGCGTCCTGGGTTTCCAGTTTTGTGAATTTTAGGTAAAATGTAAAAGCGTCCAGGTTTAACGTCAGTTTGTATAAGGTATTGTTTCGTCTTTTCGTCAATGTAGCCGTCTTTGAGCATGCGTTGAACGTAAATAGTAACTCGTTGTTGAATTTGAATAGTTATGTCTCCGTCTTGTTTTCTGTAGAATTTAACGTCGTTAAGCTGTCGATTACATTCGTCTATGTACCAGGTTTTGTCCATCACTACCGTCCCAGAGCCTTTGTCGGCCGGTTTGATAACGATGTCTTGTCGTTTCTTAAGATTCCGTAATGATTGTCGTTCATGTGAGGTTAAGTTGTCGGTTATATGATTGAGATTAGAGGTGGAGATGTCATGTTTGATAGCATCTATGTATGCATTTAATGCTGAATCTCTGTTAGTGGGAGGCGTCCATGAGCTTTTGTTGCGGAATGGGTTAGTTGGGTTAGGATTAGAGGCATTGTTATAATCGTGAAAGTATTCCGTAAGTCGCATGCGTCGTGTGAAGTCATTAATGTCAGCTGACACTTCTGACCAATTAATACGTCTGGGTGTAGGGCAAAAGGTTAAACCGCGAGCAAGAACTGATGATTCGTCGTTAGAAAGTGGAGTTTGTGACAGGTTAATGACAGAGGTTGTGTCAAGTCTGATGGTTGTGCGAGTGTTACGTGGTTTGCGTTTACGGCGATTACGTGTACGTGTGGAGGCCTGTGTATTATTGTTAAGAAATGTGTTAAGGTTATCGCTTACGGTGACGTTAGAATTAGTGGCGTGTGAAATATTAGTCTTTTTAGCACGTCTGCGAGCGAGTAGTGATTCAAGAGATAAAGCCATTGAATTAATTCTACTAATATAAAAAGAAAATGTTTCCGGTGTACAGTGTTCTTTTAGAAGTTTCTTGCAGTTGGAGAGTTCCTTGTG
>NW_028145515.1:2967500-3055000 GCF_977016875.1 Pavona decussata | reverse complement strand
GGGTCCCCTCCCTCGCGATGTAAGCGACAAGAATGGATTTTGATTGAATGGATTTTGATTGGCCTGCTTCTGTTGAAGACAATCAGAACAATACACCCCGAGTAGGAGAGGGGTGAGTTTAATGAATAAATTAATGTACCGATTTGAAGCTACGACGAAGAAAAAGAAATCGTCCCGTTTTTAGACACGGTATGCCCCCTCAGGGCATCCCGCGTAATAAACATTGCTGGATCTTACTGATTCCATGCATTTTGCAAGGATGACCAGAATACGATCCAAAGACCACTTTAACTCGGGCGTGGTATAATCGCAATTTCTCATGGTCGCTAAACCAATCAAGTCTAGGATTGCGCTTTGTTATATACTCTACCTTATGTATTTCACGAATTCAGGGAAACAAAATCTTTCACATCAAAACAGAACTCACTGTGAATTTTATCGCAGCCACTAACAAATATAGAATGCAGAATTACGACCTTCAATCCCCCCCCCCCCCCCACAAAAAACCTTTCTCTAAATTTTAAGCAATCATATGCACAGGCTGCCCAAGCGCAAGCTGTGAGCGATGATCATCTTGTGTAATAGCGGTCACGGCGCAAATATAAGAGTTTGTATGGGAATATTTACGATCGGGTTTAGGTGGTACAAATACTGGAAAATTCTTAATAAAAATTACATACATGTTTATAAGGTGTATTACTTATTTCTTAACCTAAGAAGTGATAACTCGTTAAAATGGCCCCAAATCAGCCAAAATAGCAAACAGACAATAGGCAATACACCTTAGAAGCAAGGTATGTCATTTTTATTAAGAACTTTCTAGTATTTCTACCGCCTAAACCCGATCGTAAATATTCCCATACAAACTCTTATATTTGCGCCGTGACCGCTATTACGCAAGATGATTATCGCTCACAGCTTGAGCTTGGGCCGCCTGTGTCATACCCGGTCTAACCTTCTTTCTTTTTCGGAAGCTGAATTCGATTCTTGGCTCTCTGGTCCATAAAATCTCCACAAAACTACAGCTGAACTAAACGAGTCCAGCACCGCTGCAAACTGGACAACAACAAATGTCACATACATTTTAGCAAGAAAAAAAAAGTGTAGAAAACTTTTAATCAAGCAGACTGGTTTACAGTTTGTTAACCTATAACATGCATATGTATCCAGTCGCTGTTTACTTGTTTTGTGTGGCGAGAGAAGATTGGGCGTGAGAGTGGATTGAGGCGCGCGGGGTGACTTGGGAAGGGACACAATCTTCTCTCGGTTGTTCCTCGGAATGGATACTTAAACGTCTTACCACCGTATGTTTAAAAAATCTAAATACAATGTCTTTACTAGCTAGTGTTACAGTCCTAACATATCTCCGAGGAGACCTCTCAGTATAAGCCCGGGGTTTCTTGAGGTCTCCTCGCCACTTCTTACTTCTTCTTTTATTATTATTATTATTATTCACTGTAAACTTAAATCTTAGTCTATTATTCACTGTAACTTTCTATGAATGTATGTCGAACTGCAAATTTTTCTTTCGATAGAAGTTAGTAGAGTTCGTCTAATCTTTAGAAATTCAGTGTGCATAATAATTGTTTGGTATCTATTTCATCTCGTTTCGATTTGCGTGAAAAATCATTATCGCTGAAGTAATTTAGGTTCATTTTTTTGTGCTTTTGCAATACTGTAGGTATTACGGTCAGGCAACTGAAAAACTCTAGTTGTGTGACGTAGAAATTTAGCCTGCGAAGCAGTGCTGCGGTTCTTGCTTGTGAAGTCCGCGAAAAGAATAAAAAAAGCATCAACCACAGGCTAGTATGAATTTCCGGGTTTTCGACGAATTTTTAATTTTTAATGTTGGATCACGCTTCAGCGCGAAATAGTCGCGTTTGAATTATCCGGGCTACACCGCGCGGCTATGGAAATCAGTGAATTAAATTTACAGCAATGAATAAAGAAAAATTGGAAAAAGGTGTGGAGAAAGATGACTATTAGATATTTCTCATTTGATTACTGAAGTTAAATTTAACCAGATTTCTTCATCTGTAACAAACACTAGCCTCCCACGCAGACGTCCTTAGGGGTGTCGAACCCCTAAGGACGTCTGCGTGGGAGGCTAAACAAACACAGGATGCTCTCAACATCGCTGATCAGAGCTAGCAGTATGCAGGACGCGTACATCATTG
The DNA here is from genome assembly GCF_977016875.1 of Pavona decussata. Taxonomy (NCBI): domain Eukaryota; kingdom Metazoa; phylum Cnidaria; class Anthozoa; order Scleractinia; family Agariciidae; genus Pavona; species Pavona decussata. The sequence goes on along the minus strand of NW_028145515.1, from coordinate 3,052,823 downwards.
AGAACCTAATTATAAACAATCGCCGCTTAGACGCCATGACTTTCCAAGTAGCTTAATTAGCCTCGAATGAAGAGCATGCGATAAGCTGCTCTGTTCCTGTCGAAGTCTCATCTTTTTTCCCTTCTGTCCCACGTTGTGAATCACTCTCGTGGCATAAACTTATCTCTCATTTCTAAGGGTGAGTTCGATTAGTTGCCGGTATTAATTCCGAAATATTAAAGAATACATACAATGATTAGTAAAAGTCCCTCAAAAGAGATTTTTGATTGACCGGAATATACCGGATGACTCTTCACTATTGTGTGGGAGCAAAATTTTGGAGCCTTCCCAAATTTCCCTTAAACGAGAAACCTAGAGGCTGAACAAGAATTGAAGGCGACTTAAAGGGGCAGTATCATGGGAGATATCATGATTTTTGGCCAAAATTCACTATATTTAAACTTTGAACACTGTGTTAATTAATTTCTCAATCGCTAATTTAAAGAAATATTAATAGTGATTCTAAGACGAAAGGTTGAACCAAAATATAGCACAACCGGCCACTTTTAGTGCGTTACAACAGCGGAAATTTGAAAACGTCTGCCAGACGTTTTCAAATTTTAGCCCCTCCCTATCTTGGTCATCTGCCGGCGAAAATATCCGTGGATAGTTTCTTTGCATTCTGATAGTCTTTTAATGAAATTTTGTCATTATATCGTGGCTGGTATCAACCGAATAGCGTCTTTCCGATTTTCAATGTGTTACTAAAAATAGCGTGATACTGTCCCTTTAAATTTATTAATACGGCAAATCAGTGTCTATCTATTTTCAGGTAGTTTAAAGATCATCAGGCTGCCCGGACCCAAGTTTTTTGCGTGCTCATTCCGTTATCCGCCTCTAGAACAATGTATTTCTCGAAAACCTAGAAAAACTCTACTCGTTTTCTTGTGACTTCATGTTAAATAAGAGACTAATTAGTTTTTTGAAGTGACATGTGTCTTTAATTTGTTCAGCACGAATAGTAATTTGTTTGCACAAATGCTCTGCTTTGAAAATAAGACATATTGAAGTACATGCGTGAATTATACAGCTCAATGATTATAAAAACTGAACGAAACACACTTTTGTCTTTTTCTCAGGGTTCAAACTGAATAAAATTAATATTTTCAATGTTGAATTTATGATTTTCATATGTATCCCTTCGGCTGTCGTCTCAGCTATGTTTAAATAACGTCAATTTATAATCCGACACCACAGCTGTTAAAACGTCATTATTCCAAATTCTCAATAGCATGAATATTACTAGCCGAGGCTGTTTTTTAAATGTAGGAGAAATCACGACTCTGCTGAATTATCCCAACACAAAACTTGCCCAAAATAATTATCCAGGATAATTACTCTAGAACTGAACAAATACTCATGAAGAATAACTATAATCAATTAAATACACTGATTGAATGTCTCCCGATAATCTTGGCTACCTTAATAAAACATGAAATACAACGTGGATTTAACAACTTACGGCGAATCCAAACCCTGCAGGGCTTCCAGCAATTTCGGAGGTAACTACGAAGAAAAGTGCACAAGAAAATAAAACTTCATTTACTAATTAAAATCGGACAATACCCCGAGGAAAGGCAGCAAAACCAAAGCAACTTATGAATAATATCTTTTAAGAATTCGACAGAATTACACTCGCTTAATAATTGGCCTTGAGTAGAACTTACCGAAGAATGTTACTCCAAAACCAGTGGTGAAAATTATACTAACGCAGGAGATTAAAATCGCCGCGTTTTTCCAAACTGTGAAATTCTCGCCGCCTTTAAATTTAAAAACAGAAATTGTCAGTGTAACTCTTTGACTGTTTCTCAATTAACGAGCAATGCGAGCGCCCGCGCAATGTCCTTGTATGTCCATTTTAGGATTTCCTTCACAGACTACTCAAAACGTAGTATGCCCGACGGTACAAAATAATAAACAGCACCACAGAAAAGTATTGCTCTTGAAAAAGCCTTCATCTGGGTGGTCACATTTTACGATTTTGTCTCGCAAACACAAAAGTTAGAAACCCATCTCAGTCCTTAACTGCCGCTCAGTCGGCTATCGTTTGAATGGCCACAAGACCTTCGATCCGATCCACATAGGTTGAAAAGCTAGGTTTGTCCTATTAATCATGGCTTTCACACCTTGTTTACCAGTTAAACAAAAGTTCTTACCTTGACCTAGATCCTCAGCTTCCTTCGGCCCCACAGCGTCTCCCCCTCCTTCCTGTCCTTCGCCTCCATTCTCGCTCAACAAAGTTTGAAGTTCCAAATTGTCGCCCTTTTCGTCACCCATTGCTGCAAACGTTCATGACCCGTCAAAGATATGAAACTAGCATTTTGAGCCTTGTCAAGCCTGTTCTCGTTACTGCCTGTTTTTCCGCACTATTTGAGCGAAAATTGCTTCAAACTTGGCAACTAAAGTGTTATTTTGACGTGTACGGAAATAAGCCTGACTGGTTATAGGTGCATGCGTGAATTGTTTTCATTCTTTTCTCGTGTATAATGCTACCTGGCCAACCGACTGTTCCCTTTGTTTTGTTCTTTGAAAAAAGATCACGAAACAAAAAAATTCGCAGACATTTCAAGTGAATTCATTCGATAAAAAACAGCTATTATTATATTATATTTTGAGCACCCGACATGTATGCGGAAGATTTTGGGTTCGATTGCCGTCCAAGATTCCTTGTCCCAGTCTAATAACATACAAGTACATCTCTTTGTTTATTTATTTTATTATTTATTACAATTCATGCTAAAACTACAAAAGGAAAAAAATAAAAAATAAATCAAATGAAATAAAAAAATAAATAACTACCTTAGTGCCACCAGGATGGCCTGAACTGAAAGAGTCACTGAACCCATTCTTAGAAAAAAAAAATAAAAACACTTTATGTTACGAATCGAAAGAAAACTCACCAGCCCTAATGAGATTACAAATTTATAATAACCTTCTCTGTATAACGGCTCGCTGCGAGCTCGGTTTGAAGAATGGAAATTACCACAACACTGTTTGGGATTAATTCGCCACGAGAATGGCCTTTCTTCAAAAGTAAGACACTAATCAGACATCCGTTTACTGAACTGGGAAGTGTTAACAAGAATGACCACCATTCATCAAAGGTGGGGACAGATAAAACGCCAAGAAATAAAATTACTAAAAGACCAGTGTCACAGTGATGAGAGGGGGAAACGGAGGAGGGTTTGATCTTCGAGGCAGCTAGAAGCTAAGTTAACTTTACCACAGGGCGATTATGAGCAAAGAGAGGACTGATCTTTGAAGCCGGCCTGATACACCTGCGATAAGACCCATTGTTCTCCACCAAACAGACACCGATAACACTACGTCTTTCTTGGCTCAAATAAACATAATTATTCATGCTTCATAATTGAGGGGGTTTTTCCCCTAGAAAAAAAAAGACAAAAGAAAACAATAAAGAGAAAAAAATAGATATGAATGTGTATACCTCCAAATAATACAAATAATTAATAACACAAAGGAAAATTACATGAGAAAGTTCCATAAGAATAGACTAATACAAGAAGTCTATGCACCAGTACTCAAAAGAAATTTCCGATGTCCCCTCTTGAAACTAATAACATTGGGAGCCATACGATTAAAGGAGATGTAAATGCATTGCTTCTGGCAAAGTTCTTCCTGGAAGTAAATCTGTAATATACCTCGATCGATCAGAATCTGAATATAAACTTATGTTGTAGTCAGGATAAACAGGTCAGGTCAATACCAGGGGACTGTTCCGAACGCGATCAACACGGCGGTTCAATATATTTTGTGCCTGCCTTGGTCGAGATTAAAGCTAACCGGAGTCATTCTTCACGTATCTGGTTTCTCGTTTTGTTTAAAAGAGACGAGTAGACCTGGGAACAAGAATTCGGTGGAAGAAATGCAGGAGTTTGAACCTCGTGATCTACTGCTTTGAGTTGATTTGAAAAAACAAAAAAGTAGAAGTCATTGTTAGGTCCATTAGCACCGAAGTTTCTTTAGAAACGGACCCGCTTATCCCTATGAAAGGCGCCTACTTCAGATCGTGTGATGGGCTCTGCACACACAACAACACTTACGTAGACGGACTGTAAATTGAATGCCTGTTGAAAACAACAGCTACACGTACGTAGAACGCGGTCTAATTTGACTATTTGGAAACAAAGTAGGTTTAGAGGTTTGTGTGCCAACAAAACAATTTCTTTGGGAGGGGGGGTCGATGTTCACCCTCTTATGGTTAGACTAAAATAGAAAAAACTTAAACTATCAGGCAATGATTCTGTTACTATCGCACTCGCCTCCAAGCCGATAAAGCTCGGCTCGCTAGGTCAATGTGATAAGGACTGGGAACGAGGCATTCGCAAGGCGCGCAAGGCCCTCGATGCGAGAGAAAGAAAGTTTGAGCTTTGCGAGATCTAATTTATTTATGCCATTACAATTGTATCGATATTTTCTATTGCATGGGAAGGATTGTTGAAATTCTACTCGAGTAATCGATTTGTAAACGGGCAGCAACAAAACAACGCTGGACAACAGCAACGATTGTATTTGCTACAGTGTAAAACTAGGTTTACACTTATGAGATATGCATAACCAGAAGCAAAAGAAAAATTGTTAAAGCTAGCATGAAACATGGGGCGCTTTTGATATTCTTGTGCTTGTTTCATTTTGGTTCCCACTTGTAAAGTAAGCACGGTGGTATACGTACGCACAGCACAGATGAGTTCAAACACAAGCAAAAGATTAGAAAACAGTTCCTTTTCTTACCGGTTCACACACAGTTTTCCCACTGCTTGTGCTCACATGATCATCGCATTAAGCCTGGTTTTCACTAGGACATAAACATAAGCACAAGAAAGAGGAACGTGTTCGTTCTTCTTGGGCTTATTCTTACGTTGCATGCAGTTGTCCTCGCTTGCTTTGGCGGCGTTTGTGCTTATGCTTATGTCATAGTTTTCACTAATAAAGACGGGGACGACAAGGCAGTCAACCGTTTCGTCCGCCATCTTGCTTGACATCAAGGGGAGCTGGTATCGACAATTCCGTCAAGAATTGGTTTCCTGCGAGTGCGTCTGTTCAAATGCTTTAGATTGTTCTCACTTGCTTATCTTTATGCTTATGTTCTAGTGAAAATCAGCCTTAAGTGGGAACCAGACATAAACTGTCCGAGATGTAGGGCAACAAATCCGTCTATTTTGCGAAAGCAATGTCATGTCATGCATAGCGTGACACACTCAGCTGTCAAACTCTTTGGGCAGGCCAACCCTCCCAAAAAACCAAAGAAAAGCAAAACAAGAAATAAACAACAACAACAACAACAAACAATACTGACAACAAACGACAAGTCCATGTTTATTGCTACAGCTTAAAATCCATGTCCAACTATGGCAGACGTTTTTTGTGCCCTTGCAAATTGCTTTACTTTTAAATAGTTTTACGTTATGCTTTGGTTACTGTGGCTAGTCCGCTATACCCTATACAGTCTTTCTTTTCGTTTCCACGCAGGCGGAGCGACACATGATGACCTACCAGCCGTACAGGAAACTGTTTAAACATGTAAACAAATGTACATACCTCTTACTAACCGAGTCGAGGTCCGTACTGTTAGTTACGGACCGGGTTTTTTCCCGTTGACTTATTTCGCGCGGTCACCTTCCGATACTTTTCATACTTTTCTAGAACTTTTTTTTTTCTAACAGCTTGTCGGCTTTGGTCATTCATACGCTCAGGAGAGAACCAACGTGTACCTTCTGGTTTTCAAATGACCGCACAGAGCAATTTTGAGCTCCTAAAGTTCACTATACAAGCTTATGTCCTCACCACACCACGCCTTTAACATTCGAACAGACGATCGTTTCTGTTCGCCGCACATTGTGAAATTTCTCTGTTGATAAATTCCTGGATTACAGAGTCCCTTGGATTACAGGTATTGATTCATCGGCCTGGTGAGTAAGTTCAATCGCATGGATAAATTTAGACGTTACAATTGTCGGCCAATTAAATATTGACCTTGCTCTGATACGAACCTTCCTACTTTTCTTACTTAATTTCTTTGTTGTCACACTGTAGCTTCTCCCAGTAAAATGGGTTATCCCTGTAAATTAATTTTTACAAAAGTCTCCAATAGCAACACTGAGTTATGTGCTTCCACTGAGTGCTGCTTCGTTTTTGCTTAACAACGCTCCGTGATTAGTTAAATAACCTTGTGCTACTTCCTCAACCAATCAGAAGTTAAAACCAAAAGCAATTGTCTCTGTCCCACGCGTTTTCCCGCGCTTTTTGCCGGTTACATTATTATAGGACATCAACGCGTGTGACTCGATTTAAATAAAGCGAACTAAAAGAAAAGAGGACTACTAAATTGAAATGGAAGTTAATAACAAAAGAGAATATGTAATATAATCAAACACTAGGAAGAGTTTTTCATCCGATTTGCAAAACCGAGAGGTGGCTTGAGAAAATTAGCCACAGTCGAGTTTTCTTGTTTCTAACCAACTTCGAGGTGTTTGGAAATCGGATGATGTTTATTTTGATATATCACAATTCCAAACCTCCTTCACGGTGGTGATTTCCTTTGTTTTTTCTTCATGAAAAAAAAAATCCAAATGGAGTAAATTAAAGCGAGCGTCGATGTCTCAAAACTACATTGCTGATTCCTCTAACAACTTTTCAAGCAAACTCGAATCGAATTTTTAGAAAGACACTTACGAGGGGCGAAAATTAAACAATTCTGTGGATGCTTTATGCGATAATTGAGCTATCCTAAAGAAAGAGAGCTGTTGTTAAATGTCCAGCTATATGAACGAACACGATTCGGTATTTGCCGTGAACTGAATGATGGAAATTAGCGTTGAGGAAATTAACTCTCCACTGGTACCCCGAGAACTTAACGCGACCTACAAGCTGTAACACGAGTTTTTGAAATTCGCGTTAATTTTAAGCAACGTTTACATCCTATAATAAGGTACTACTGTTCATTTGCTTTGAACTCTGATTGTTTCCTTCCTTCCTTAGCTTGTGCGCTATTTTATTCTGTTGTGACTGGCCATTGAAGGTTTGGATTTGTTTTAACGACTGTGATTGGTTCAAGAAATTGTACAGCAAGTTCCACCCAGTCAGAGCGAAGATACGATTCACATGATTTTTCTCCAGCGCTTGGCACAGTTTACATAGTTTAATTTTCCCCAGCCCCTATTTATTCAATGATTGGCCGACAATATGATACATCATAACTGGCGGCAAGACAGCCATGGTGATTGGTTAAATTATTGTTGACGTCACAACCCGCCGCCGCTCCTGTCCACGGGTATCTGTTCAGTCAAGTGTTTGTGATGGCGATCGATAATGACGGCGAGACGGTTGTTGGCGACGGCTCCAGTTTTTAGGGCGCTCATCAACTAAAAGGGAACAACATGTTAAATACTTAATTTACAGTTGTGTGCTTAGTAAGCTGGGACCAGATTAACGAAGCTTTCTTAAGTTAAGATGTATCCTAAGGATTGTTTCCAGACAATAGAGGGATTTAGCATCGCGTATACGTGAAACTTTGCGAACGGCAAAAATGACCACGTGACCACGGTTTTCCCGCCATTTTACGCGTTTGCCGGTTGCCGTTTCTACGTGAAAACAGGCTATTTCGCGTTTGTCGTCTACGTGAGAACTAAGTAAGTATTTCTTCCTTTTTTTCTCATACACATCAGTGAATAATTGTTGAAAACAAGTACCCCAATAATTTTTCCGGCAAGTCATACTAGGGCAAATTAAATTTCACGTTTAAAAATCCTTCATAACTCACTCTTTATACCGCACTTTTCTTCATGAACTCACCACAGTGAATCGCAAAACAGCTTCATCGAAACTTCAAACTCGCAAAAGCTAAACACGCAAAAGCTAAACACACGCGACGCTTAAGTCAAAAGGTTCACGCTATTTTACGTGAAACGTGAAACGGCAAGGTGACGTTTGCCGTTTCACGTAAACGCGATGCTAAATCTCACTAATAATCTATTGTTAGTCCAACAAAAGTACTGCTAAAAAAAAAAAAAGAAAAAGAAAAAAGAAAAACTATGGATGGGATACATCTTAATTTACAAAAGCTTTCGTGAATCTGAAATCTAGAACCTTGTGGTGCTATTTTTTTTTTAAAATTTTTTTAGTCTGTGGATGAAATCCTAAAGTGTGACCATTCAAATGAAAGCTACTGAGCAATACTTTCCTATGGTGCTGTTTATTATGCTGTACAATTTGACTCTAAGTTTTGAATTCGTGGATGAAATCTTAAAGTGTGACCATTCAAATGAAAGCTACTGCGTAGTACTTTCCTATGGTGCTGTTTGTTATGCTGTACAATTTGATTCTAAGTTTTGAGTCTGTGGATGAAATCCTACAGTGTGACCATTCAAATGAAAGCCACTGAGCAGTACTTTCCTATGGTGCTGTTTATTATGCTGTACAATTTTATTCTAAGTTTTGAGTCTGTGGATAAAATCCTAAAGTGTGACCATTCAAATGAAAGCCACTGAGCAGTACTTTCCTATGGTGCTGTTAATTATGCTGTAGGATTTGATTCTAAGTTTTGAGTCTGTGGATGAAATCCTTAAGTGTAACCATTCAAATGAAAGCTACCGAATGATACACACATACCTGTACAAACTCATCCAAATCAACACAAGAATTCCTGTTTGTATCCACCTCAGCTATCAACTCATGCAGTTGTTTGTCTGACACTTCCTCTCCCATCTCCTTCAACATGTTTCTTAAGTCGAACGAGTTCAGACATCCCCGCTTTGATTTGTTAACTTTCTGGAATTTTTTCTCGTATTCTTTGATCTCCTCGTCGCTGAAGTTCACCTCCACGCGTCGTACATGTTCTTGAACGTCTAATCCCATGGCGCCGAGAAACTCATGCGCGTCTTTAATTTCAGCCTGAAAAACAAAACAAAAAGGGAAGTTATTTAAATCTGAATAGGACATCTCCGAGTTGCTTTGAACCTCATTACGAAAGCGAGGCTAAGTGCAAAGTTTTTCACGTGAAACTTTGTTTTGTTTGCATACGAATGAAAACTAAGTTTCATAATAGAAAATATGCACGAAGCCTCGCTTTCATAATGAAGTTCATAGCAACTCGGAAATGGCCTTAATTGTTAACTCTGAAGACTGGCAATGACAACGTTGGAGTCTCTCACATTACGACTTTTAAGTTTAAAATATAGCGATGTTTTAGTAGCACGCCATTATAAAAGCTAAACAAGACCTTGCGATAATACAGTATTACAAACTAGATTGCTTCCAGAGTTTGTATATTCATATCTTGTATTCATTCTTTTATTTTTAATCTTTTCCTTGCATCTGTCTGGACTGGCTGGATCGCTAGGTACGGGTTTGTGAGTGTTGTCTGTTATTGTTTTATTATTTGAATGAAGAGGCTGCCGTTGTTGTTGTAATTATTTCAAGTTCAGTTTCGAGAGCCGAGGCATAGAAACGCCAAAGTGTGGACTTGATTTTATAGATGAGTACTAAACAAATCACACGAACTTAGTGAGAAGTGGGAACGACTAGAAGGAGCGAGGATGGAAAATAGATACTTGGAGGCGCTGGAAAAAAGGTAGCCTGCGACAGCCGGAAATACGTCTGCGTTCGCAGGCTAGAAAAAAGGTTACTACAACTGTTGTTTAAAGTAGCTGGGAAAAATGTTAACAGATTACACAAGAAGCTATGGATACCGACTTTACAGAGACAATATACCAATGAGTCAGTCGGTATATGTTAGTGACACAAGTACAGTGTATATGCGGGAAAACATCCGAGTTCTCCCAACGGAAGTCGAACCTAAAACCTTCTGATTACTAGTTCGGATGCTCTACCACTGAGCTACAGGAGACTCGTGGGAGCTAAGGCCATTCCTGCATACTGCTAGGATTGGAATGTCAATGGGGGCCAATGAGAGAACGTTTGTCAGATCCCCTCCCCGTTTCGCCAGTCTTGTGGTACCCTACAAACTCCGTTGCCTCTTCACTGACTCTCGCGTCAACATCGTCCCCAGGGTCTCTCCTCTTCCGTCCTTCTCGCTCCAGGGGGGACGGGGAGGGGAGAGACCCTGGGAACAAGGTTACTCTCCCGTCTGTTTACCTCTTTCTTGGCTTTTGACCAGTTCATTTCCTTCGCCATGATATCTGCAATCTTCGGAATGGCATCGGCGGCAGCCTGTGCATTCAAAAACGCAAGACGCGTTCTCCTGGCGAGGAAATCTACAATAGTGCATGCGTATTCCTGCACGCCGTACCGTATTTCAGCTTCAATGTACGGAAACTGTTCCACGAGACGCTTGCCCACTACAGGCCAGCGACTTCCGTTGATGTTGGCCAGTTTGGCAACTTCAGGTGCCTTTGTCCCGTATGTATGGGCAAGGTGTTTAGCTACCTGTTGGACGAAGATAGAAAACTGAGTAAACTTTGAAAATCGGGTCAAATGAGAACAATTGCAGCGAGCTGTTGGGACTACGTTTGACGAGAATCTCACGCGCTTTTGCAAACACTTGCGCCTCAAATTTACGTTAACATCAGTCGCCTAGCGCTCAAACTGAATTACTGGGGAGTTCGAGTAGGGTGATCAAATGACTGGAAAAAAGATGCAGCCAAATCCCGCAGCAGAAATCTGATTTTGTTCGAGTTAACCGAGTTCCGAGTTCTACTGTACTACACTTCAAACCAACCTCGACTTCAAGGCCAAAATCCTGTACCAATCGGATGAAATAATTAGACGTGTAACCCTCTCCTCCCTCAAGGAACAGTCCATCGGTCTGGCACTCTCTCACTGGCTTGAGCCCACGAGCTTTGATAGCGGCCTCCATGGTGTCAACTGCCATGGAGCGGTAGGTAGTCCATTTGCCGCCGGCAATCGTCACTAGACCGCTTTTACTGACGAGTATCAGGTGATTGCGGGCGATTGATTCCGTGTTTGTTGAGTTGGGGTCTATGACCAGGGGCCTGATTCCACTCCATGCCGCTAGCACATCACCCCGGCGAACTGCAAGGGAATGGATCCGAAAAAAGGTAGAGTTACGCCCGGGAAAGGTTATAAAACTTGAAAGGCAGTTGTTTGAAAGTTGAACTGTGACAGAAGATGTGAAGTTTCAGCAGAGTTTATTCTAGAGAGCGCATTGCGCAAATAGAAATAAATTGTGAAAGAAATGAGATGTCATGTTTTTAACCTGGTAAATAAAATACATAAATTTTTCAGTCAGTTACTCCAGTTGGGAGAATTCGGATTTTCTTTTTCCGAGTATGCCTGTGTCACTGACTGAAATATTCATCTATCATTTATTCACCAGGCTAAGAACACAACATCTCTTTTCTTTCACATATACCACTCATCAACATTCAAATCCTAGCAGTATGCAGGATGTTTGTCCCATGAACCTAGTTTAATGGCCTTAGCTCCTGCAACTATCCTGTAGCTCAGTGGTAGAGCATCATAACTTTAGTAATCGGAAGGTCATAGGTTCAACAACTCGGATTTTCTTTTTCCGAGTATGCCTGTGTCACTGAACGAGATATTGTGGAGAGACGCCTCACACACACACACACAGCACGGCGCAAGGGTCTCGCGCGAGAATCTGCGCTTTCGGCACTTTAAGTCGCGCGAGTTCGCGCGAATTTTCAGCGCTTCGCATTTCCATCCGCGACCTTCAAAAGAAGAACACCTGTTTTGCAGTCTAGGAAATTTAGCCTGTTGACAACGAGATCAGTCTTCATACGAAATACCCCTAAATGTGGTTTTCAGAAGCAGCTCACCTTCCACATCTGCACTCAGGTAATGTTTTATTTCACTAAGAATAAATTGTATCTCGGCTTCCTTTGGTGGTGGGTTATATGATAGTTCTGTTGGGGAGTCCGTGGTACCAGCGATCGTTTTCCCTGCAAAATGACAATGATACAATAAAGATGAAATTGATAGCTCATTTTTCCTTGAATATTCCCTGCATGAACAGTCTAGATGGACGAATCAACGCATAAACAAAGTAATGAGCGAGTCAACGCCGTAGATACTGATAATTAAAACGCAAGACAAAGTAATGATAGCCTGCGTAGCAGGCGTATGAAAAATATAGGGTGCGCGAGCCACGCGGGCGCGAGAGAGACACGCGAGGGTAATCCTCGAGTGTCAGCTTCTCTCGCGCTCCACGCCTTTTTTGCGCCCAATATATTTTTCACGCGCCTGCCACGCAGGCTAAAGTAATGGACAGCGGACGGACAAAGATAATTAGGGACCATTAGATTTGACTACAAGATTGAGTTAAGGTACGACTTTCAAATTTGAAGGCAATCACGTTGTTAAAAGACGATATGATTAAGGCATCACAAAGCAGCATGTCTTAAATGAATCACCGATTTACAATTTACAAAACTGAAACTGAAACTGCAGTGAGGGGTGGAGAGGACGAAAAATACTAAAACAAAATTCAGCTGTCTCACCCTCCCATGGAAGGAAGAAGATGACTCGTCCGTCGCTTGTAGCGGGATCCAGCAAACCCATGTTAGTTGGACTGCAAAAACAAACAAAAATGAAACCAACATTCAAATTATTGTACAGTAGTTTAGCGCAGCCAATATTATTCAATTGAAAGCTGCTAGGCAGTGCTGTACTTTCATAATACAGTCGAACCTCCCGTAAGCGACCACCCAAAATGCCAATATTTAGTGGTCGCTTACGAGAGTCGAACTAGAGGGGGAGTTTTTCGGGAACGGGTCTGGCATATCTATTTATTCGAAGAGAATTGAATGCATACATTTTTCTAGTTCCAATACGAGGAGTGCTAGTTTGTCACTAAACGTTCCTCATAAACTCTGAGTAGCGTAATATATACAGAGGACAAGGAGATCAGACCATATGTCAAGTGGTCGCTTTCAAGAGGTTAAAAACAATGAAAAATTATTATGCCGTCAGCTCAAAAAGTGGTAGCAGTCGGTTATGAGAGGTGGTCGTTTAAAAGAGGTTTCAACTATAGGTTCTGACTGGGAAAAATTTGGTGTTTTAGATAGGTGGTCGCTTATGGGAGGTGGTCGCTTACGAGAGGTGGTCGCACCTGGAGGTTCGACTATAGTACTTATCAATGGCACTGTTTATCAGGCACTGTCAGGACCAGACCTGATTATGGCTCCTGGCAGTGTCAGGTAATTTAATTGAAAAAAATGAAAGCTACTGAGCAGTACTTTCCTGTGGTGCTGGTTCTAACGTTCACTTCTTTGTCAAAGTCCAACAAAGCACCAATTTCCTAGATGACATTTATTACGTTGTTCGAAGCGTTTCAACTCTTTGATCTGTTGACAAATTACTTCCGTCTGACCAAACAAATGAAGCTATCAAACACCATTTTCCTGTGGCACTGCTTATTACAGTCAGTGCAAGGCGGTTCTAACTGTGGATGAAAGCCTAAAATACGGCCAATAATTAAAGCTGTTGTTGACAGCATTTCGTCTTGATGACGACCGCAACCAGTACCTGTAGTAGTCTGGCAGCACAATATGCACCCCTGAGCTTGGCTGGCAGATGTTTCGCTCTGTTGGATCATCCATCTTACGGATTGCATCCGTGAATGGTCCAGTAGCATTCACGACACACTTGGCTCGCACGTCAAATTCTTCACCAGTTACGACATCACGTACATGGGCTCCACACACCACCTCATCCTCTTTACCTTCTTCTGTAAAGAAAATTAATTCAGAATTCCTTGGCACACTTCACAGAATCAAAGAGGTTTTATTTTCTCACAAGATCATCGAGTGTACGGATGAACCAAGGCGTTTTTGTAGAAAGCGATTGGCCATTTTCGAGTTGCTTTGAACCTCATTATGAAATTAAAGCAAGGCTTTGTGCATAATTTTTATTACGGAAATTAGTCTTCATTCGTATGCAAACAAAACTAATTTTCAAATGAAAAGCTTTGCACTCAGCAACGCTTTCATAATGAGGTTTACGGCAACTCGGAAATGGCCTATTCGCGTTTGCTTTGAGGCCCATTTACAGATACGATTTTGGTGCAATTTTTGTCAAACTTTCTTAGTGCAATTTTTGCTGTGCTCGAGTTTGCGTTTTATCGTGTGTTCGCTGCGGTTTTGCTTCCGTACGCTCTGTGATTGGTTGGAAATACTCACGCCACTCTATCAACCAATGAGAAACAAAACCAAAACCAGTCGTGACCTCCTCACACGTTTTCCCGCGCTTGGCACCGGTTTCCTTTGGTTTAATGTTTCTGCTTGAGTTTTGATTGGTTCATTGCGCTGTTTACGTTTGCTGTGATTGGCCAGTTTGCCTATCTCATACTGAAACTATTTGAAAGTTTTAAGCCATTCACATTTATTTTGCTATCCACTTGGATTATGTTTTTGCTTTTACTGAAGTTGGCATTCCAAACCGGTGTTAACAAGACGTTTAGAAATACAGTCTAGGACTTTCTTGTTTGAAATTCTAAGAGTTTGTCTTTAAATAACTGAGAGAATATCTTTCGTTCTGTTTTTGATGAAGGCCTCGATTCATCGTCCGATCAACGTTTCTTTTTACATCAGAAGAACCCCTTAAAGGAGTTGAAACAAATTAACGTTAAATTATTGAAAATACAGTCTTGTTTCAACTTTCGTTGGAAACAGGATTTGATTGAATATTCCATCACATTTACTCCATTGCGCATATGCCACACATTGACATTCCAGTCCTAGCAGTATGCAGGATGTTTGTCCCATGAACCTAGTTTCATGGCCTTTACTCCCACGAGTCTCCTGTAGCTCAGTGGTAGAGCATCATCCGAACTAGTGATCGGAAGGTCTTAGGTTCGCCTACTCGGATTTTTTTCGAGTATGCCTGTGTCACTTACTGAATAATACTTCATTCTCAGGATTTGATTATTGTCTATTTTCATTGAATTTTTATTGAATGTAAAGCAACTTCCATCTGTTTTCAACATACTACGGTAAATAGACGTACCTTTTTTCTTTAGAATCGACAAGACTTCCACATGGTTAGCGACAGACGCTCCATGTCTGACAGCCGTTAGGCCAAGAGCAAGGTTCATCCGTGCGTCATTGTGCTGTCCTGAAAAAAAGATACGTGTGATGTATAAACTGCGATTAAAGGGAACACTGGTTCGGATGCTGTGTATCTTAACACTGAGTTGCTTTTCATTAGCAAAACTTTTCAGTTTAACCGGTTGAAGTACACAGGAACGCGCGTTTATACCGGAAATTTTCCGGAACAAGCGGGCGACCTTCGGAGTAGTCTTCATAGCAAGTCTTTCCGTGGAGTTTTTTGCTTGCTTCGCTGTCTGAACGCGCGGAAGTTGGTACGAGAGCGAAAAAACCTAGACTGCGAACAGGATGACGGATGACGCGCGCAAAGCGACGATAAAATTTTGCAAATTAGAAAAGTGAACGAGGAGGCGTCTTTACCGCTCGCTAGAAGTCGCGTGCGCATGACAGAACTTAGGAAAAGAAAAAGACTGCTCGCAGTCTAAGAAATCCCCAGGCGTTTTCGTTCTCATCCCAATTTCCGCGAGGTCAAATAGCGAAAAACACACAAAACCCTAGTCTCCTACACAGCCGTTCTTAGTGCCGTCACGCAACGCTCCTCCCCACTAAGAACGGCAGGAGACTAACTAAGCCCCAATGGAAACACTTGCTGCACAGGTTATCTTCGGGGGTACTTTCCAATCACTGTTCAGTACCAACCGGTTGGAAAGGAATTAACCGTTCCATTTGCACAGAATTTCCACTTTTATTTTTTCGGCTTCATGCGCCATTTCGCAAGCTTTTTGATCTACCAATGACATTTCACAAGATTGTAACCGAAAACGAGGTTCTCTAAATGGTTGCCAAAAGCTTTTCCCTTTGGCACGAAAAGTTTGCGAAAACGTGAAATGCTTACTTTATTGTCCGTGAAACGTGATCAAGAGTACCCCCCCCCCCCCCCCACCGCTCCTCTTTACCACCCTCCTCATTATAAACTGAAATAAATAAATAAAATTAAAATTTTGGCCAAACAGAAAGTGCGCCAGGACTAACTCGAACAAAATCCGATTCCCCTCGATTTTTAAGCCATTTACTATCAGCCGAACTCGGTTAAATCGAACTCCCCACTAACTCAAACTAATTTTTCTTCCCTTTGTCTCAAATTTACCCCGAACTTTGTTTTAAAAATGTCAGTTGGTAAGCCTCAAAATATCAGCAAAATTCCCAAACTAAACGTTCTTATTATTGTAGCCCATGACATTGCAGTGATCACGATAAGTATTGAGAGGATACTTGAAATTCAACACCAACCCGCTAACTCGAACTATTTTTTTGTTTCCCTTGGGAATTGGAGTTAGTGGGGTTCTACTGTATCTGACTACGATGATGAAGATGACAATGATGATGTCGATGATGATGATGATGATGCAAGCAAGTGTAAAAAAAAGTTTTCACTGCACACATCTCATCAACTGAACAGCAAATTTACTTACCATCATAATAAATAATTGCTCCACACAACTTCTCCTGTTTTAGCATGGGGAACAGCTCTAAGGCCTTCTTTTTTCCAACAACGTAGCTACTCCTAAGAAGTTGCCGTCCAGACACAAGATCATACATCTTGATTCCCGCCCAGAAGTAAGGAAGCTGCCACCATCTGCATATGACACACAAGATAACAACAATGACATATGCTTTAAATTTTGTTTAAGTGAATAAAAGTTTGCAATGAAATGCACAGCAAAAGAAACCTATTTGAAAATGAGTAAAAATGACTCACTCTTTGAGTAAAGTTTTCATTTTACTCAATATGTTGAGTTAAATTAACAACGTACTTAAAAATATTATGAGTCACATTTTTTAACCAACAATTTAAAGAGTTGAAAATTGAATAAATTGAGTAGGATTCACATAAGAGGGTAAAGTTTCTAAAGAAACTGTGGTACTGCATTGGTGAGGAGCAGAAAAGAGGTGTATGGTTTTATCAACAGAGCTGATGTAAATAAGGTAATTAATGGCCATTGTAAAGAGATCCGAGCGCTGATGTTTCAATGTTTCAAGCATTAGCCCCTTTGTCAACACTCAAATGTCTTTCATCAGAGCATCTGAGAATGTGCTAACACTCATTTAACATTAGCACTCTTATTACACTCATTTTGAAATCACCGGTGATCCCTGCAATCTGATTGGCTCTCAACAGTGCGATTTATTCCCAAATTGCACCATTTTTTGCTCCAAATCGCATCCTTTCTTTAGCCCAACAAAATGGAAATGAAGTAACAAAAATAGAATATTAATATTGACAATGACACCCTGTGATTTCAAAATAGGTGTAATAAAGTGGTAATTGAACTTTGTGTTGTGCAATTTTGGTCTGAAATCATACTTGTGATTTCAAATCAAACTCGCGCTGCGCACTTGTTCGATTTTGAAATCACGCGTATGATGTCAGACCAGATTGCACTCCACTCATTTCAATTACCATTATAAACTCCTTTATGATGGCCAAATTATCTTAAGTTATCAACTGTGTTGAAAAAAGGTTGTAATTTGGTCGACTGTAATAATGGTCACAAAACAAGTGAATTAAACTATGGTGTAACTTGCCTGTAGACTGGAAGCATGATTGGTAAAGGGGCAGACAAGTGTGGAGCGATGGAGAGCAGATTGGCTCTCTCATGTAAAGCCTCCTTCACAAGACGATACTGCAAACAAACACAAATCAAACAGAAAGACAGTTGAGAAATTTTCCCAATATCTCTTCTTGTTCAGAGACTAGTAAAAGTCATGAAAAGAAGAAGTTATTTTTTTTAGGTTCCCACACTTGATAATAAGAGTCAATATACTGTATGGTATTTTTAAATTAATTTATTGTTCAGACTAATCCAAGAGAAACAGTTTTAAGATTTTTTTGTGTTTCGTTTATTTTATTTATGTGTATACTGAATGATTTGGTTAAGCCAAGTAAAGAAATACAAGTATGATTTTTCTATTGTTCTGGAAAAACTCATAAATTCTTAGGTATAAGCTGAACCCCATTCTTCAGAGTTTGCCAAAACTAAGTTTAAAATCTTATAAAAATCGCTCCTCTTCAGAATAGGCTTATAATGGTACATTAAATTTTTAGTAACTGGTATAGCAGGGGTTGGAAGCAATAAGGATAGTGAAGTGTATAATGATGACAGTCAAGGTTTTCCAAAACAAAGGGCGAGTGGTGAAATATATACAATGTAATCCCCCTATGTAAGGCTAATTCACTTACGAGCAGTGCTCCCTTTCATAAAAACTGATAACAGGTTAAATTATGAACTGCATCAGTTACACACAAGTACCATATACATGTAGTTTTTGCCATGTCTAAAACTCATTACACACCTGACAAGAGAAAAACAATAATAATATTTACCTGCTCCCTGTCCAATTGCATGATGGCCTTCTGTAGGTACCGCACCCCTCCATGTATCAGTTTAGTGCTGCGACTGCTAGTGCCAGATGAGAAATCATCTCTTTCCACCAAAGCAGTAGAGAGACCTAAAAAACGTTCAGTACATATTTAGTAGAACTTTTCAATGTAAAATTAAATGGACTACAGTCACATTTCAAGCTCTTCTGGGCAGCACAAAACTATCTTGAAAATGCTCACTGTAAAAGGTGGAAGGAGCAGAGGAAGACAACAAGAAAAAAATGAAAGAATGGACAGGTTTGGAGTTTGCAGATTCCCAGACCAAACTCAGAGAATTACTGAGGACAGCTCAGACAAGTGGAAGAGCTGTTTTGGAACTCAACAATAGTGCTTTAACCAACTCTGCTAAGGTGATGGAACAAGTCATAACATGACAACAAGAAAAAATGGAAGAATGGACAGATTTGAACATCATTAATTTTGCAAATCATTTTAAAATAATAACTGAGATTCACCTTTTCCTTTAAAACCCTTGGTGAATCATGGAAGCAATTAAACAAAGTTGAGACAGATACTTAAGCTATATGTGTAACAGACAACATGCCCAGCATCAAATGGACCGTGCTAGATTCAACAAAAGTGACAAAGAACTTGAAAAACTGTGACCAAACTTTTTTCAACTGAAGATGGTTTGCATTGTACTGGGCCCGGTTGTTGAAAGAGTGGATAACGTTATCCAATGGATAAAATGTACTCCAACTAATACATCTTATCCACTGATTAGCAACTTCAGTTATCTGCTGGATAAAGTTATAGGGTTCGTAATGTTTTGAGCTTTTGAAATTCCATGACTTTCCATGACCTCTTCCATGACTTCTCCAAGTTTTCCATGACCTAAATTTGACCATTTTCTTGGAAATCATCTTTCATTTTGGGTATGTTTTTTACTATTTTCTTTGCAGAAAAAAAAAACAATTTATTTTGTACTTTTTATTAATTAAAACATCATTTTCCATGACTTTCCATGACCCACACCTAAATTTCATGACTTTCCAGGCCTGAAAAATGAAATTCTAAAATTCCATGACTTTCCAGGTTTTCCATGACCCGTACGAAACCTGAGTTATCCACTTGTTGAACAACCAGGGCCAGGTGTGCACCCTGGCTTATCTCCTTTAATTACAGACCTACTACATTGTACATCTTATATTATGTTTGCATACACTGTACCTCTTGTCACAGCATCAAGGGCCACTCCACATCCAGTGGCACCCCCACCTATCACCAAAACATCAAATTCTGGTGTGTTCTTCAAAGCACTGATGTGCACTGATCTTGATGGAAGAGGCACATTTGGTCGATCTCCTGGTACCTTTTCAGCAGCGGTCACTGACAAGAAGGGGTTCTATAGAAGAACAAATTGGCACACATTACCAGGGGTTTCATTAAGGATGGTGCCTACTTTTGCTAGTGCGCATACAGAGTACATTCTGCGCATCTCAAGATACTTGGGTTTCCTATGGGCGGTGACTGCTAATACAGGGATATTTTTGCGTGGTTTAAAACTATGCAGAGAAAGCAGAACTCAGCAAGTCCTCTTGGTAACCAAAGTGAAAATTGGGGGTAACCATACATTTTTCAGTGATAATAA
Source organism: Pavona decussata (assembly GCF_977016875.1). Lineage (NCBI taxonomy): Eukaryota > Metazoa > Cnidaria > Anthozoa > Scleractinia > Agariciidae > Pavona > Pavona decussata. The sequence goes on along the minus strand of NW_028145515.1, from coordinate 3,032,746 downwards.
CGCTTTAATTTGGAAAAAAAAATGCCATACATTGCTTTGTATTTTATGGCTTTTTCAAAATAACTGTTGCTTGATCATGATTATCTCTGAAAAATGCATGGTTACCCTCTCTTATTTTCTTTTTGGATTTCAATAGCCCTTGGTAAGATCTCCTTTTCCCGCATAGTCATAAACCACGCAAAATACTTCGGTATTAGTAGGCACTTCACCGTCCTTAAGGAAATGAAAGTTAGGGTGGTACCCAAGCTACGCTAGTAATTTAACATATGCATAAGCTTATATACACTTGATTGCAAAAACGTTGACACCTAAAAAGCATAAACCATGAACGATGAGACCCAACGGATTTGTGGATAGTGTTTAAAAATTGGCCCTTGTTGGCCAACTTGATTCACCATGTGCAGTTAATTTTGGTTATCAACCGTCGCACGAGAATAGAATATTATGCAAATAAATTTAGTACCCTTATACCCATACAGCCATTGGGTCTCATCGTTCACGGTTTATGCTTTTTAGGTGTCAACGTTTTTTGCAATCGAGTGTATAGTTACCGGCTAATAGGGCGTGCAAGATTTAGGATGAAAATTTATTGAAAACCATTTTACTAAAAGTGTAATAGAGCTTCAGCCTAATCATGTACATGTACAAAACAGAATAGTTCAAAACGCACAATTATTGGCGAATGCAAGAGGTTCTATTAAAGTGAATACACACACCTGTTGTCTGTTGTCACGAAATCTGTGGAGTGCATAAAGTCCACAGCTCACAGCGACTGTACCTCCCAAAATGCGAATGTAAGACATCACGGAATGAACCGAGTTCGAAAGGAAACGGCTGACGGATATAGCCTCTCAAAATCCGGTAAAAATGCAATGGATTTTATCTGGAAGAAGACTTCATCTGCAACTGGAAAAGCCTGCCACTGTCTGTTCGATTCTACTCGGGCAAAATTTCCAGCGAAGCCAAGATAAATGACGACCAAAGAAGCGTTTACGTAATCTCCGCACGTAGTCGATAGCTGGCTTTTGACAGCAAGTTTTCACAGCAACCGACGATAAAAGAAACAGGAATCTCAAGTAACACAACAATAATGATTCCTTGTGCTTTTCCTTTGGGTACTTGACTTCGGAGGACTTCGGTAAATCCCTTGTAAACGTTCCCAGACTCCTCTTTGTCACATCATTGTCTCCCACCAGCCCCTACCAGCTGAGGGCAGGGAGGAGTGTTGCGTGACGAGCAGAAGAACTGACTAGCTACGTTCGGGGTTTCTATTCGCAAAATTTGCGATTTTGCACTTTATTATTTCACGAAAAGCAGAAATGTGTTCAAATAATACAAAAAAGAAAAAGCAAAAAAAAAAAAAAAAGAAGAAGAGAGCAAGGATGATGTGACGATCAGGGAAATATATTTTCCAATATTTCGAAAAATAATTGCCTGGCTCTTATTGCCCTTTGCCGTAGTGTCAGCGCTGTACGGCAGGGCGACCGCCGGTTTGGTTTAAAAATCTATTGCCTACCCCCCCCCCCCCCCCTCGACCCGACTTAAATAGACAGTTAAGTCTTGTCAAATAGGGAAGATGCAGTTTCACAAGATAAATATATATTTCTACTCGAGTTTTTGTAGCTTTTAGTACTGGCTCGATTTCGGAGGACCGTTTTCCCGAGGAGGGGAAAAGTGTTCACCAAATTTTACCCCCTCCCCCTCCCTCTCGCCAACCAACTCTCCCCCACTCCCCCAGTTTTCCTTTCCGCCTCTCCCCAGGTCACCCACCACTGACGGTTCGTTGAAAATTACCCTGCATACTGTTCATTTTGGTTTTCAAACATGGAACCAGTTGAATAGAGTATGGTGGATTCTTGCTTGCGGCATGATTGATGCCGTGAAATCATCATGGAAGAGCCTGCAAAGTATGGTTCTTCTACCGTTCTTTTAACAAACGTCACGGCTGGCAAAGAAAAGTCAAGTGACGTGGAAGAATTTCACTGTATATCGCCCTTGGATGACGGTGAGTTAGAACTTCTGTCGGTCAAAGCCATCCAACCGGCAGTCGATCGCAAATTATCTTTAAAATAATCGCTGCCCTTGAAAATCAGCTTTTGATCGGTAGTTTTTAACTTTATTTAATCTTTTTTTTTTGTTAACAAAATTTCGAGTAGGCCGGCTTTCATTTGGAAGTATCGAGGAAATAAGCTTACCAATCGATCTCATCCGACTCAACTCAAATAATGTCAAACATATTTTTTTGAAAGCTTCATTACATTCATTCTTATGATTTGAGAAAAAAGTGGAACGGTTGGCAGTAAGATCTGATCTTAATGCCTTTTTCCGAAAGAGAATGTGTAAAAAAAATTTGGATCCTTCGATCCGATCCCTTCGACTCTTTGATCTGGTAGTATCTTGTTAGAACAAACTTGTTTGATGTTGACATGTTGTGTTGTGCGTAGAATTTAAAGCATTTTATCATGTCGTTTTAGTTATTGAAGATGTAGCCTTTAGTTGAAAAAAATTGGGCTAATTTCTTTTGATATTTAACTTGAAGCAGTGGCTTAGCAAAGTTCTGAAACGGTGTGGTAATCTGCATGGATTTTCGTTTCTTCATATTTAATAAATAAACTGGTTCAACATTTCGTGTCTTAAGTGGCTTCGAGAATGAAACGCTTTGTTAAAGACTGCTTCGGGCACTGTAAAAATATTATATTATTCTATAAACTAAAATAACCTTATTTGTAAAACGACTATAGAGCGACGTTTTTTCTCAAGGCAAATTTTCTGCATGTAAATTCCCGCGAGTCTTGAAACCATTGTTAAAATTTAATCAAATTTCTATTAAAGTTTAACTTTCACCTTCAAGCTGTGTTCGGGAGCTACAGTGTAGTAAAATTCAGCGTCGTTTTTTACGAGCTATAGTTTTTGTAAAAGGTATTTGGGCTAGTGTGTGTTGAATTCCAAGATAATTTCTGTCAGAAGTAGCGTTTATAATTATTTTTAATATTTAATTGCATTTAAAAATTATAGTTTTTTTAATAAATAATTTTGAAAATCAAGGTTGTACATGTAAATTTTACATGAAATTACCTCTGCTTTTACTTAAACTTTGAAAATCTTTTATTTGTCAAAATGGATAAATCACATCTAAAAATTCCTCAGAATACATGTATTTTTTAAGACATTTAAAACTTCATTTTACATCCCAAAATGCAAAATAAAATACAGTAATTATTTGAATGATTTTTATGCCCACAAGCTCTGCATGTAAAATTTGCAGCTGTTAGCATTATAACTCAATGGGCAGAGCTTTGAAACATATGTTTAACAAATGCCCAACTTCTCACAGAGATTTCAATTTCACAAATGTAGACTGAGATTTACTATATTACTGATGCTGATTGGTTGTAATATTTGCAAAATAAATAATTTAATCCCTGACACACCTGTAAAATTCAACTATTTTTGGAAGTAATTTTCTTTCTGTAATGAGAAGATGGCAAATACATGTAGATAAGGAAGGAAATCTTGTATAGGGTGGAATCGTATTAATTTATTAACTCTTGAAAATGGTCTCCTGCAACTTGAACAGTAATGTGAATCAAATCAGTACAAATTTTCCTGTGCTTTGGTACATGCAGATATCAAACTATTCATATCTTAAGGTTTTTTTTTGTTTTGCTTAGACAATTTAAGCTGTCAAGAATCTACTGTACACTGTACATTTATTTACTGCTATTAAGCAAATTATAGTAAAATAAATATTTTATTCATTGAAGTGAAGATGGATAATAGTGGTGATTGAAGTAAATATATTCTACTGACACTGATGCAAAGTAATAATAAATTATTGCTCACCTCAGTGTAAATTGTTTTAGTATTAAATTAAACCAGTGGATAGCCAGTCTTAAGTATTACATGTATAAGTAACTATTTTGGACAAACTGGTGAAAAAACTTGTGCGTAAATTCAGAACAGTATATATGCCTGGAATTACAACTACTACTGTATAAAAATATTATTAAGGCTATTCGGACTTTGCCAATGAGAGTCTGTAAAAAACACTCTCCACTGATTTGGTACAAACTAGTAATAAGTGATAGTATAAATTAAAGTTGGGAGGCTGTTCTGTATTTATAAATATATAATGTACATGCATTATATTGCTGTTAATTCCTACAGTTTTATTCAGACCATGGCTATAGAAATAATAATTACATTGATTTCATATTTGCGTTTGGGAAACGAGCTGTGCTCTCTGAGGTTTTTCTTGTTTTCTCTTTTAATACCTGTACGTTAGAAAGAAAAAATATCAACAACTTATTCATTAATTACTACGTAAAACTTGAGGTTGAAGAAAACATTTAAATATTTTAATCTTTTCAAACAAATCACATTTTCTTGATTCTCTTTTTGAAAGTGCTGAAAAATAAACTTACAAGTTTAGAGAACTTTTGGGTTTATTCTAGTAATTGGTTTGCAAGGGTTGAGTGGTCTGCCTTAAGATTTTAACAAGCCTGCTGTCACAAAGCCCTGGGGACCAAAACATTTTGCTTTTCTCATGTACAAAGCTCTCACTGGATTTTATGTTCTCATTCTCATTAATAATCTATGAACGAAAAACAAAGGGAATCACTACTGTGCAAGAGGCTTGGAAATGTGATCAATTTTAGTTATCATAAAAAAAAATTGGTGAACTTTTGCTTTGAATTTCACCAAGAATTATTATTTATGGTTTGAGAAGCTATACCAAAATTTGGTATTAATAGCTTCTCACTAAATACTTGAAAGAGTGTTTCATCCGATTTCCAAATGTCTCGAAGCTGGTTGAAAAACATTCGACCGTGCCATGTTTTATCAACCCACTTGTGGGTGTTTGGACATTGGATGAAACACTTCCTCATGTTTGAAAAATTACAATGTATACAGTATCACATACATTGCAGGTGATGTAAAAAACTAAAATAAAAAATTTTATTTTGAGATACATGTGTAGCAAACGTGTTATTAGTCTTGCTGCTTGAATTAATTTTGTAGTCATGGATAACTGGGAGTGACATATGTTGTAGGTTAAAATGAATCCAGGTTAAAGTGATTTCTAAATCAACCTATATGTAGGTTGATTTGTATTTTCCTTTGTTAAGGTTAGGTAATTTACAACATCAAACATCAAAGTAATGGCACTTCATGCATGCATTTGTAGTTGTGACTTATTAACTTTTCCCTTGTTTTACTCATTGCAGATTTTCTTCTACATAAAGAAAAGCAGATCCCTGCTCAGTTGATGGACAGATGGGTTAAGGCAGCTCTCGCTGTATCTTATGCCTCTGTGTTCTGTACTTTTGTCCTCGGAGTGAGTGCATTTGGTAAGCATGTTGATTGATCACTTCATTCAAGATTACAACATTTTTATTTACATGATTATATATTATTGTGTTATAAACATGTGAAGTTGAACACTTGGCTGGGCAACCATTTTAAATTACACAATCAATTTAACTTTGGAAACAGTTGAAATTTCTTACATGGTCTTCGCAATCATCCAGGATTTATTCTAGATACATGTACTACATTACCACTACATGAAAGTGCTTCTATTTATTGTGTAGTTAAAATATAAGCTTTTCAAACTTACAGTATTACATTTGTGGCTGACTGTTTCCTTGTTTCCACAGCTGTTTCCAGTTTGGCTAAAAGCTCCGCTGCATTTGGTTTTGCAGTAAGTGTTTAGATGTTAATTTTCCAATTTTTTAACTCTTGCTTCATCTCGTTAATGCAGAGGCATTCCCTCTCTTCTCTTCCAAGTGTGTTTCAGTTTTTGAACTTTATACATGTATTTATGATGGATTTTGCTTTTTTCCCCCTTCAGTTTGATTCTCTTTTAGATGTCTGTTCTTCATTGGTTGTAATTTGGAGATTTTGTGGTGTAGCTGGGAAAACATATTCCTGGGAAAGAGAGAGAAGGTACTTAACAGTACCTGCAAAAAAATGTTTGGTTTGAAAAATGATTTCAATAATGTTTGACAACTATATGTTACAGACTGTAATATTATTGGTTTTTTTTTTTTTTTTGGCATACATGTATTATGCCTCAGCTGTTCAGCTTTTCCCCAAATACTTAAGGAGGGTGCCTCCTAAGACAGAGGTATTTTTGGGCACTCTTGACGACTGAGCAGGAAAAGCAGATCTTAGCAAGGGCTATTGAAATCCAGAAAGAAAATTGGGGGTAATCATGCACTGTTCATCGTACATAATTAAGCAACAATACATGTACATGTACGTGTAATTCCAGAAAGTGCTAAAATACAAAACAATGGATGAAATGTTTTCCCAAACTGAAGCTAAATTACAGTATGTCTGAAACCCATGTGTGATGACCCTTTAGATTCCAATATTAACCTTTGCCAAGATCTGCTTTTCCTGCATAGTTATCAACAGCACAAAAATGCACATACTGTATCTCTGTTTTAGCAGGAACCACCATACCCCACTTTCTCAGACCATCCCAAGTTGCACAGAATGTGCAGCTGAAACAAAAGGAGGCACTGTCCTTAAAATAATACAGTAGTTACTTCCTTTTTCAGGTCAAACCATTTTAATTTACAATAATTGTAAATTAAAATGGTTTGACCTCAAAAGGTAGTAACTATTTCCTTTTTACCGGTATAAGAAATATTAACGAGGGAAAAAAATCCAAAGACCTTGCATTTTTCCAGTCAATAAATTATTACTAATTTAAATTATTACTTAGTCTTTTAATTATCAAAGATTAAGGAACTTTTTTGTTCAATGATCTTGATCCCAGGTTCTTTGCCAAGTTGGTTGATGCAAAATCTGTGGGGGATGGCAGATACACCTCCCAAGATCCGTTCATTCAATCAACGTTGTCCCATACAATCTTGACTCCAATCTATATTTGGAGTGCCTTCTTTCTACGTCAAATGCAAATAGGGTTCTCACAGCCAGTGACCTCCATTAATGATTATATTATTTTACCCTGGCCATTGGCATGTTGGAGAGTCACTTCATTTTGAGCCATTGCTATACCCTGTAGGTACTGTTTAATTAAAAGAAAATTATTAATAGCAAAATTGATTATAATATTTTTTTTTCTTTTTATTGCAGAGCTTGTATAGCAATTGCAACATTGTTTGTCTTATCTGCCACTGGGATATTTATTCGAGCCATCAGGTCTTTGGTTGTGGAGAAGCATCCCATTAGAGTAAGTCTCATCATTTTTCATCAAAAGGTGCAAGATAGACTTGCTGACAATTTTGGCCAAAACCAAAGTCAAACAGGTCTCAACCGGCTTAGCTAGAAAGTCAAGTTCAACAGGTCAAACTATAAGAAAAGAACTTGACATAAAAATTCCAAAGTCTAAGCTTATCACAACTCTGCTTTGGAGGTACAGTAAAACGACTGCATATAGATATTCACGAACCATATACAACTTACATGTCCTTTTCTTACCTCAAACTCAGAAAGTCAAGGTCAACACGTCAAACTGAAAAAGAAGTTGACATCAAAGTCAGTTTCAAAATGCCAAAGTCTAAGATGATCACGACTCTGCTTTGGAGCTACAGTAAAGTGACTGCACTTAATTAAGCCATACATGATGTACCACTACTTTAGCACTTAGTACTTTACCACTGCATGACTTTACTTTAATTTACTCTAGTTTACTTTAGTACGTTACCACTACATGATGTACTTTTCTATACCCAAAGAAGTGAAAAGGGTGTATTTTCAGAAGGGTGGGTAGAATTTTACTTGGTTTCAACATTGTTGCAAGACGAGTGTCAACAAAAGCAATATACATGTACATTGTACACTTTTAGCTCTAAAAGACCCCAATAAGCTATTTCAAAATTTCATTGATAACAATGTTTTAAGTCACTTTGCAGCATGATGTTTGTTGAATTTGCAAATAGTCACTTTATTCTTCCACCATTTCAGTTCACAGGCATTGAGGCAATTGCTGGTGTGAGTTTGGTGACATTTACATCACTAGCCTGGATGAAATTTATAATTGCTGATAAACTGAACAGTGAATCTCTTCGCACGGATGGTAAGTAGTTTTAACAATAATTTGTTATTATGAACGGTACAGTTGAGCTCTGCCATTGACTAACTTGTTAATCATTTGACACAATGCTATTGTGGCAACTTTTTCATGGCCCAAACAAAAGCTCAGTAAATTTCTTATCTCAAAACCCAGTTAATAATAATAATAATAATAATAATAATAATAATAATAATATTAATAATAATAATAATAATAATAATAATAATAATAGTGATCATAATGATAAAGAGAGTTCTTTATACAGATGACCTACGACATAGTTAATCTGATCACCTTGTCAATGCAACCAACAACCACCCACTTTGTAGTTCCAAAGTGTAAGTTTGTTTTTGTAAAATTGCCCAATTTAACAAACACAGTTGACACCAATGAACAAACACAGGTCTACAGAAATTGACAAAGAAAAATTGATATCAAAATACAGCTGTATTATATCTTATTTTTTAGTCAGCATTTGGTACATGTAACTAGATTTAAAGCCTTATTTCACTATTGAAGTCAAGCTGCTTTTTTAAAAAAATTATGACTGACTGTACATTTGTAGGTCTGCTTCCTGTTAAATTTAGGCAAGCTGTAATAATGTGACACCCCCCCCCCCCCCCCTTCCCATTAGTCTGACTGCACCTTAAATACAAGCAATGGTTTTGCGGGGTTCCACTTGTCATTTACCTGTCGAGTGCATTTTTTATGTTCACTTGTTCACTGACCTTTTGCTTTTCTTTTAAGCTTTCAATTCAACTGCAGGTGCAGGCATGGCTTTGGGAATCATTTTAAGTGCAATGGTTTATCAATACAGCAGACATATTTGGTATCTTGATGCATCTGTGGCTCTTTGTATAGCAGTTGGTTTGTTTGGCTATGGGTTGAGGTTAGTGACTCCCATTTGTTCCTACACACTTACTAGTTAAGGGCGGTGCCTACTAATACCGAAGTATTTTTGCGCGGTTTATGACTATGCGGGAAAAGCAGATATTAGCAAGGGCTATGGAAATCCGAAAAGAAAATTGGGGGTAACCACGCATTTTTTAGAGATAATTAAGCAGCAATTATTCCAAAAAGCTAAGCTTCAATTTTCCAAATTGAAGCTTTATTATCTCTGAAAAATGCATGGTTACCCCCACTTTTCTTTTTGGATACCGGAAGCACTTGCTAAGTTCTACTTTCTCCGCATAGTTTTAAACCGCTCAAAAGTATCCCTGTATTAGTAGCCCCCACCTATAGGAAACCGATTATCATGAGATGCACAGAAAGTATGCGCAGTAACAATAGTAGGCACCGTCCTTAAACATTTTCAAGAATTTGCACTTGGCTAACAATTTGCGTTACTCTCAGTCGCAGCTAAGCACTGTCATGCATGACCTAATTTAATATCTAACATGGCAATGTTTTGTCACTGACATAACATCAATCGTGATGTTTACAAAGCCTGTTGTATTCATACATGTACATGTAGTTTTACATTGGCCATCAAGTAAGCTCTTTGTAACTGAAGTTTGAAAAAAACTCTTCTTATGCCTTTAAGCCCCATTATCAACAAGCATTTTCTTCCAACTTTCCTCCATGTGTTATTTTTTGGTACTAGCTGCAAGAAATTATATTAATTGTTTCAAAATCAAGGCCCAGTTGTTTGAAGCCCAATTAAGCTAATCCTGGGTTAACATGAACTCAGATTTAAGTTTAATTTCTAATCATTCTGACTTAGACATTTCTTTTACATTAACTTAAAATTAGCTTTAAAAAGCACTTTTATGAGCAAAATAAAAACCTTGGTTACTTTTAAATCGACGCACAAACAGAACAGTTAAGTTTTCACTTGAAGGGTCATTTTTGGCATCTAGTCCTAAGCAAAGACATCAATCTAAAGTAAGCACCCAACAAATCAGGTTACATGTACCAAATTATTAGTAAAAGTCAGCTTTTCGGCTGACCAAACTTGATAAGAAGTGACATGTATGTATGAATTCAGTCCCTTGATTCTCCAAGTGTGAGGAGTTGCTGTTCTTTAATTAATACAATATTTTCATCTTTCAACAGGCTTTTGGGAAATCTTTTACCTGCAAAAGGAAAGCTCCCTGCTCCTGGGGAAGGATTTGAATAGATATTTTATCTTAACAGTCAAGTGCAGTAGTTTATGTAAGGATTTATTAACATGCAGAAGTTATATTTTTCAGTTGATCTCAAAGCAAATTTTTTATCTTTCTAGGGTGTCCTTGTAAAATTTTTCCCATAAAGAAAATGAGTGCTTTAGATCTTATGTCATATTTATGCTCTTGCCAGCAGTTTAATTGAATGTATAAGATTTTTAATTTTTATTTGTGGTGTGACCAACAAGGGATTTCATAAAAAATAATAGAATGTGTTATTTCAGAAAACTGTCCATACACTGTCCTCACCTCACAGATTTTTTTTAATTTGAGCCTTCCCACGTCTCTGAAAAAAGGGGTGGGACCAAAAAATGGTTTGATAGTGGCAGCCATTGGTGCCTATTTAAGCTGACGTCCCGTCCTATTTCCCAGCAAAATAATGTAAAACGGACACTTCTGTTGTCCTTTCATGCAGACCATCATCATTGTCATCACCATCTGAACTACATGTATTCCAGTTTAGCTTCATACTCCCCCCCCCCCCCCCCCTCCTCTTCATCCCCATGCAATTTCCAGTGACTTTGCTTGGGTCAGGTATGGACAGTTACTGGAACTACACAGTAATATTGAAAGGTTTTATGCAAAGGCTATTGTAAGTGACTTTTTGCCTTGAAACCAGGTAAGCCCTAGTTTGGCTCAAAGACCAATTATCATGTAAAGAACTTAGTTGCGTATTTAGGTTTTGAGTAAAATGTTAAAGAAACAAGAAATGAGCTGATTATTTTCCTTTAAAGGAAACCTCCACTCTTGAAATGAATTAACGTTAAATTGTTGAAAATTTCGTTGGAAAACATGGAAATCATATTTCTGTGCTTGCAAAACATAATTAGATTATCCCGACCCTATTTTTCATTTTAAATTTCCCGGGCGCCGCTATCTTGGATTTCATGACGTAATACGGTTGCTCAATTGTTTCTCACAAAAGAACTTCTGCTTGCTGACAATTGCGGCAACCGTATGACGTCATGAAATCCAAAATGGCGATAATCATATCTAATTTTTAGCACACTTAATGTCACTTCTACTTTTTAAACTAAAATTTAGAACGTAGACACTATGTCCGACAATTTACCGTCAATTTGTTGTCGGAGTGGAGGCTCACTTTAACATGCAAGGGACCTACCCAATTGACGAAGTGAGCTTGAGCGATTTCTTTTGTGTGCGAATCTGAACAAGTCCAAGATCATCAGTCTCTGTGCCAAACTAGAGCTTACCTGGAACAATATTACAATTTCAAAGCAAAAAAAGTCATTTACGATGCATGAATGGTCTTGCTTCAAAACCCTTCAGTCATATGTACATAGTGGTATGTTAAAAACAAAAGGTGTTAATTTATTTTGTGTAAATGGCCACAGCCCTTTGGGGAAACTGTACATTATAAGCATGTATATTTTATTTTGTAATATAAAATGTGTATGACTCTGACTTGTAAAAACGTTAAAAACCAAACGTTTATAAAAAAAACTTAGCAAGACATTTTGGCCGAAAATCTTCGGCCTTCGTCGGTTTAAAAAGTGACAAATAAGCAAACGCTTATCTAACGGTTCACAGTTTGCGCTAAGCGTTTACTTATTTGTCACTTTTTAAACCGACGAAGGCCGACGATTTTCGGCCGAAACGTCTTGCTACGTTTTTTATAAACGTTTGGTTTTTTAACGTTTGTACAAGTCAGAGTCATACACATTTTACATTACATTATGTCCATTCCAGACTGCAATTTCAGTATCTTTTATATTTTATTTTATTTTATTTTATTTCATTTTTGTTGAATCACTTAACTCCAGGCTGAAATTAAAAATACATGTATGTTTATAACATACTCACCACAGGAAAATGTACTTTTCAGCGATCTAATCTGTTCCGTACTTAAGGTATCTTGTGCATTATTTTAAAAAATGACCATAGAATAATGCAACTCCAAAGTAACTCTGTTTTGATTGGCTTAGTGGCGATGCGATATCAGCCATTATAACCCACTGATTACTTTCTGTGCGTTTTCATTGGACAAAACGCGTTACGTGGTACAAAATCAGACGGCGGTTATATAACAATGCAAAATCACGCGGGGTATCGCCTGATACTGGCCGAGTTGGCTGAAATGAGGGGATATTCCGAGAGATTGAGCAAGATAATTGTTCAGTTATTCAACACATTGAAAACAAAGCACAGTTTTATTGTAGAAACGCCGGAGACGATCTTTATTAATTGCCATTTTTCTCCCCGGCATACGAAATTACGTATATCGCAGGATATCTGTTGACTAAGGACGACGAATATTCAGCGCACCATGACCATATTTGGGCAGTGTTCCAATGTGTTGAATAACAACAGACGAAAACAGTCCGTCCGATTTTTTTTTTCCACGATAAAAATAAAGAAAGAAGTCCAAATTTTAGGTCTTAGTTGTTGTAATCCAATCACAGTTTAATAAAATGCAGTTAACTGTAGTTACCTTGCATTTATTTGGTTGCGGTCACGTCGTGACAATCACTGGCTGTTTTGTGTTGTCCACAATAAAGTGCGTGCGTTTCAGAAAGTAATCGGAGGGTTATAAAATAAATAAAAACCGCTTTCCGACTTTCTGGTGTATAGGATGATAATGCCAACGGCTTGAAGATTGTCCTCAAAATCACAGTTGCCCTAGAAGCTTCGCTCTCTTGGCAAACTTCAGTCTATTCATCAACCTTTCAGTCTCTGACATTATCCTGCGATATACCAACCACCTGAAGGGTTTTTTTTTTCTAATTAGACTGCGCCCCAGAAATAGGGGCGATAAAACCGTTTTTATTAGTAGTGTTTGCCCTTGCAATCTGAAATCTCGCCTGTTGCAGGCCCTCATAAGGGCCGGCGAGAGGCTAAAATCCCTTCCTAGTTCTCGTCAATCTCGTGCCCAGTGTCTTCAGGCTTTTTGGTCAGCGGGGCAACGCCGGGAAGACTCTGGGGACATCGAAAAAATTCAATTTTTTTGATTGGCTGTTCCGTAACGGTTTCCATTGTTTTACCGCAGAAATCCTGCGGTAATAAAATTCGATGTCCCCAGAGTCTTCCCGGCGTTGCCCCGCTGACCAAAAAGCCTGAAGACTGGGTACGAGATTGAGTTCTCGTTAATCTCGATCCCAGAGTCCTCAGGCCCTTTGGCCAGCGGTTGGTTACCTGGAGAGACCCGCAATCTCGTACCCAGAGTCTTCAGCCTTTTTGGTCAGCGGGGCAACGCCGGGAAGACTCTGGAGACATCGAAAAAATTCAATATTTTTGATTGGCTGTTCCGTAACGGTTTTCGTTGTTTTATCGCAGAAATCCGCTTTTAGGTCAGCGTTGCCCCGCTGACCTAAAAGCCTGAAGACTCTGGGTACGAGATTGGAGAGACCCGCGGTTGTTGGATATGGGCTGATTATGGCCGCCAACTCGTCGCTACGCGTCTCTTTGGCCATCCTTCATCTCACATCCAACGCGCGCTCGTGGAATAAAAAACATACTATCCCTAGCTTATCTGGAGAGCCAGTGTTATAAGTAAAAAGATTTGGGAAAATTGCCCCCATTCTATTCCTGCTTTCTTTCTTTTCCTTCGGGTAATAGACATTTTATCCTGTGTGTGAGTATGTTGCAAAACAATTACATGTATTCAACTCAGTCACTTGATACAAGAACCAATAGCCAATTCGACGCTGAGCGCCACGTTGGCGATGGGTTCACTTACGACTCGGTTTCACAGAGTAATTTTTTTTAAATATTTTGCACTATTTAAGGTCGAGGGTATTTAGTTAAAGGAAAATAATTTAAGGTTTTATTGAGCCTAGTACTTGAGTGGTTAATGCACGATGTTTTTTTGTTTTGTAGTATCCGCTCGTTTCTTTGCACTGTCATGTCGCTGTAAAGACGTTTCGCTTGAACGTGCTATTGTTTGTTTTTTTGGTTCTAAAGATTACTTCGGGAGAAAGATGATCTTAGCTTCGTCCGTGTATCACAAGGTTCCTGTGCCAAGAAAATTATCAAAAAATATTATAGTATATTGAAGGGGCCAAAAACCATTGCTCCAACGCGTTTCTTAACTTCTTTAATGTCAAATATCCGATGAGGTAAACGTTACGATAAACGATGCGAAAGCAATATTCGATACGGTTGCTAGAGAAATAAATAAGGAAAATACAAGTTACTACAGCAAAAGGACGAACCAAAACACAAGAATATAGAAATAACAAACTAAGCAGAAATGACGAGCCAAAAAATAATACTTACAAACGTTATATGGCCTTTAAAACGGACAAACGAAGCGATGTAGGAAAAAACGCAAAACCTAAAACTGTATCATCCAAAGCACAAACGAGAATGAATAAAAAGCAAAGACGCGAATTTATACTAATGAACTAAGGAACAATAGACAAAGTTATGCAGAAAAAACTAACAATAATAATGAAAACGACATGCAAGCGTGACACACAAAAAATGTTCCAAAACAAAAACATATATGTTACTTTTAAAATGACGCCGGTGAATCGACTGATGAATTGCAAACAACTTTGCAGCGAAACGACTGGAAACAATTTAATGTTTTTTGTTGTTGTTGTTGTCGTTTGTTTTTTACCCTTTGTATAGATCTCAAAGTGAACATTGTACGTTCTTACAAGAACAGATTCCAGATTATCAGAGTATGGTGGTTTGTTTTTCATTTTGTAAAAACGCGGCAAAATTTTGGTCACAACAGAGAAATTTCAATCTAGTACCCAGCGTCTGCAGGCGCCTTGGTCAGCAGATAGTCCCAGTTTTATACTATAAAACTGCGGCAATCCCAGATAACAAAAGCCAGTTTAATTTGTTGTGGCCCCGCAAGATTAAAATAAAAACATGTCAACCAAATGACATGCGTGTTTCTTTGTGGCTCGTGTAGTTATAGTTCGCAGGCATTCCGTTTGGATTCGTTCTGACGAAGGGCTAACGCTCGAAACGTCAGCGCTCGAACCACATTACGGTAGTCAAATTACCTTATCAGTTGATAAAACCAAATATTTGTTTTCGTTTGACTGCGCATGCCTGGCTGGACAACAATAAGCGAGGTCTTGAATTGATGCGACCAATTTGAGTCGGAGGTCTGGAACCTTGGAGACCACTCGAAATTCTCTAGCTCAATCATAAGTTCTAAAAGATTTTGACTGAACTTTACAAGAAGCCTCATGATCAGACCTCGCTTTTCCTCTGTTCTGGCAACCGGATGAGAATTGCAGACCTTTACACCGCACCCTCTCTCCCAGAGTCAACTCCATCCCGCGAGAAGGACTTCAAGCTCGCGCCGCTAAACCCTGTTAAAGTGGTCCATGATAGTTAGCCTGTGAGAGCAGACGCCATGCATTTCTGCCTTTTGTTTCGCCTTCCAGTAGCTCTTTTCTCGGTGGGTGAAACAACTGGGCTCTTGAAGACTACATGATAGTCGATTTGATCCAAAAATTATCCACTACGATTGCTAACTATTATGTTTGCGATCAAACAGTGCACAACAGCGTGTGATAGCTGATGATACAAAATCCGTTGAAGAAACGGTTCCATTTCATTCCTATTCCACTTTTCTGTTTTCACTTTCTCTTTCATTATTATCTACCAAGCGAAAATGCGGGGACACGACACGTTTCCTGTGTTCCAAGATCGTTTTCTGCCCTATTAAAGAGGTAATCCTCTCTTGGTGTAAGCAAGAGCCATAAACAGGGAACAATAGCATCTTCAGCCACGGTATTGTTACCTGGTGTATCGGTGCTTTTAAACCCTGTCTCCATAAACTTATAGTTCGTCTTTTTATGTCTTACCTTATCGTAAAAACAATCCGGTAAAAACACTTCTCCGGCAATGTCACGTCAGTGACGTAACCAAGTTGATACACGCGTCCACGCAAATTTGCGTGTATCCGCGCGGGTTTATGACTCGAAAGGTGGCGAAATTTTTTCTAAAAATAGATTTTTTGGTACAACCCATGGGGACGCGTGGGGCCCACGCTCACGGTCTCCATCCCTAATCATGGCTCCTGGTGTAAGCTATCGATTGGTCTGTTCGGATGCCTTAGTGGCAGAAAGTTAATTTGTAGAAAGTATTAGGAAGCGGCCTTGTAACCACTAAATTTATGAGCTGTTGTTGGTTTTACGAACATGCTTGCTAGGTAAGGTGAGGTAAACTTTATTTTGCCAGGGTGGCCCATTCAGCAACGAGGCTGACATCCAGAGGGGTCCTGGACTAAAAATACAATAATTAAAAATACAAGAAATCGTAATAATTTAAAAATACAGAATAGAATTAATTTAAAAATACAAGACTTAAATTTAAAGATACAAGCAATCCTTTAAAAAGTATAAATTATAAACAAGCATGCAATAATTTGTAAGAGCCTAGTGTATATAAAATTTAAAAATTGTAGGTGTCAATTGAAGCTTTGAAAGAAGAAAGTGACTCGGCGTTTTGAATACTACGGGGTAAGAAGCTAAAAAGAGCTGGGCCCGAATACAGTAAAAACCCGCGTGTAAGAACCTACTTTTTTAGAGTTTGGCAAAACAGGTTCTTATATTTTGGGATACTTACTGGCATTTTAGGCTAAGTAGGTTCGTAATTTTTATGGAGTAGAAAATACTGTAGTATAATATATGGTTTGTTCTTCATTATAAACTGTTACTGAAAAACAGTATTTTATAGAATAAATGCTTATAATCAAGAACAAACCAGTTTCAAGATGATACAGGCATGGACCACTTAAACCAAGACCAAGATTACATACAAATGATACATTCTCTTAATTGTAGCCGAATTGTTTTATAACAACAGTTCACATTTAACATACATTGTGCATTTTTAGTTTCACTGTGCAATTTTTTGATCTCTAAAGACAACCTTTTTGGTAAAATATTATAAATAAAATAGTTTAACCCCGCATATAAGAACCTGTTGGAATTTTTTTGGCTAAATAGGTTCTTATATTTTGGGGTATTAAAGTAGCAAATTTCTGCCAGGAGGTTCTTAATTTTCTAGGTTCTTACGCGAGTGCTTTTACTGTATCTAAAAGTTCGTTTTGCAAGGCTAAGTTTGGGTTTGGGCAGCTATGTACATTATAATTGACATTTCTTCGCATTTTTTAACATTTGCCCCTTTGAGCTGACATTTTAACGAAGGTACTGTACATTTTCTTTACTGCTAAATCCGAATTTCTGAGGCGATGAAGACCATGATTCAAGACGCTTCTTTCTCTTCAAGCTCGCTTTCAACGTCGTTCCATCTTCCAACTCATGCCTCTGCCGCTACCGCATGAACTAGACGAGGATGACTCTCGTTGCGTTTCCAATCTGGACATTTTTTTTCCGGCTACGGATTATAAGGCGCGTATACGTATACAAGCTGTAAAACAAGGTGAAGTTCCGTTGGGGCAGGAACCTCAAGACAGCCTTTATACTGACATTGCACGCTTCCCGCTTTCGTCGTCGCAAACTCGCAACCAAATAGCTCATGTACGAAATCGCTTTACAAATCGTCGTTAGGTTAGGTTTATTACATTGACGTTTTTAAAACTCTTTGCACAAATCACTATCAAAAAGCGTTAAGAATGCGTTTATTTGCCAATAGGCCATTTCCGAGTTGCTTTGAGCCTCATTATGAAAGCGAGATCGAGGTTATAAAGTGCAAAGTTTTTTAGTCATATGCAAACAAAACTAATTCTCAGATGAAAAGCTTTGCACTTAGCTCCGCGCTTTCACAATGAAGTTCACAGCAACTGGGAAGTAGCCTATTTCTGGAAAGGCAGTTAACACCAACTGTCTAGTAATTGTAATTTATGCTACAATCACGAAGAATACGTACACTGTATTGCCACAGTTAGAATTTTAACCCATTATGCTATCTGTTACATTATAACCAGCTCTTTTCAATGTGTATTTTAAGGGCTGTGAACCGTCGTCAGGTGATCATTCTGTGCATTGAAGATGTCCCAGTTGCCGGCCCTGTTTATATTTGTGAATATTACTGGCCCACTAGTGTGAACAGGCCCATACCATATTGACCTCAAGTGACAATTAGTAGTCACTCTAATAATACAAGTACCATGCAAACCTTCATTTGGAGACCTTCTCATTGGATAACGGGATTTAATGCCTTGTTAATTCAGAGTTCTTCATTTATTATTGAACAATTTAAAAAAGGTGAAGGTGTTGTTAAAGACAACCTCCATATGAACC
Organism: Pavona decussata; assembly: GCF_977016875.1. Classification (NCBI taxonomy): domain Eukaryota; kingdom Metazoa; phylum Cnidaria; class Anthozoa; order Scleractinia; family Agariciidae; genus Pavona; species Pavona decussata. Next base: position 3,014,336 of record NW_028145515.1, on the reverse strand, counting down.
ATTTTCAACTGTATTATACAATATACTCTTGAGATTTTGTCGCTAGTTTTGAAAGCACTTTTACTGCCGGTATTTCCACAGCGCACTTTTCGCGCAGTGGTGGTAAACTTTGAAAAGAAAAGGCGGGAAAATTCGTGAAGTCCACGCGGCGTGCTTCCGTTTTAGTCCGATTTAGGTGAGTATTTGCATATTTTTGTTCAATGTAGGATAACTGTTACTTCTACTTCCAATTTCATGTCTCTCCTTAAAATGCTACCTCCATCGTTTTCATCAAACGTTTTTCTCTAAATCAATGTCAAGTCAAACTCACTGAGAGCAGATTTTTGACACAAGTTTTCGTCTAAGTATACCAAGACAAACGCATTTGTGGCTGAGCGAAGCAGCCTTCCTTGACAAGGAACTGTTTGAAGTGGAAGAAAAAATATTACGAGTAGCGCATGACATTTGGAGGTAAGAAGTTATTGATATCTGGCGTGTTAGTCGCTTCGAATGTTGTTCGAGCCCCGTGCAAAAAACTGACAGAAAACGGTAAATCGTAATCATCAGTTGACAAGAAGTGTCGACCGGTGAATGGAAAGTTCGAACAACCATGTAAGCTCGTTATACGTAACTTGGTATATATTCGTCGCGACCTTATAAAAAAAGACATATATATAAAATTAAACTTAAATTTGTTGAAGATTGATTTTGTTACCAAACAGAAGTTTTTTATCAAGGAAATTTAGTATACACGAAAATATCTGCCGATAATTCATTACAAATATAAAAATTAAAGCGATTCTATACAATATTTCATTAACATCATTATCAAGCAGCAAAGTCACTTGAAGTTCTTAAGGTCAGCAATAGAGTTCAAAATGAATAAAAATGGTATAACAAGCTGACCTTCACAACTTTAATTGACTTGATATCTTGATAATGATCTTAACTATTACATCGAAACCTCGAACCGCTTAAATTTTTGTATTTTTGTTTTAATGTGTTTCTAAATCAACGATAATTAATTATTTCCGCAATACGCGTGTTTCCAAATTTCGTGCCTATTTCCCCCTTTAGTTTAATACTGTTGCAATTTTGTTTCCTTTGAAAACAGGTTTGTAATAGTGGTTGGTTATTCGTTGCTTTTATTTACACCGCGGACAGAAAAAATGGAAATAGACTATAAATTTCTTGGAAAATAATACAAAGCAAATGACAGGATCCTTAGGAAAATTCTTGAAAACTCTACCAGCGGAATCAGTTTCTTTTTTGACAAGCTTTAAGTTTTAAAAGGAGCCAGATTTGTCCCGATCACTGCCTAATTTTAAATGCTTCAGCGCTCTAGCTCTGGGACGTGTTATAAATCAGGTGCTACACTGTTTGTAGGTGTAACTCTCCACATTTAAACTATGAATAGAAATTATTTGAAGGTGTAAGGACCTGTTCAGAAAACAAATCCTTTGGAATTCAAAATGAGCTTTATAAATTTTAATTACAAATTTGTAAAAACAAAAATCGTCAGTTAAACTTCACACTCATAATCGCGGTCAGTCATTTTAAATGTGCGGGCAAATACGACGCAAAATACAGTGTTTGTACATGGACTTCGATTTCTTCTTCACAGCGTTCCAAATTCTTCACAGAATTCCCAAATTTTAATTCGATCTGAGCCATAGGCCTTATCACGGCCGGTTTTCAACGCATTTTGACGAGTAGGCAAACAGGCTTGAAATAACAGTGTTTGTATGGAAATCCGATGTCAAATAATTTTCATAAAACATCACTTCTTAAAAATTCATGAATTGGAAACTTTTGGCGCTAGGAAAAGGATTTAAAAAAAAATGGAGGGATGTGGCTGTGCCAGAAAGCGTTCAGTCGTATTTTGAACTTTCCATACATTTCCCTGTATTATTCCGCGAACTATTTTTAGTAGCAGTTCACGGCTGGTTCGCTATACAGACAAATGTACGGAAAGTTCAAAACACGACTGGACGCTTTCTGGCACAGCTACATCCCTCCATTGCTTTTTTCTTAAAATCCTTTTCCTAGTGCCAAAAGTTTCCAATTCATGAATGTTTTAGAAACGATGTTTTATGAAAATTATTTGACATCGGATTTCCATACAAACACTGTTATTTCAAGCCTGTTTGCCTACTCGTCAAAATGGTGTCGAAAACCGTGATAAGGCCTATTGTCAAGCACTTTATTATGAGCCACTGGCTCGGGAGATTGCGCAAGCACTCTCCTTGATATTGACGCTAAATAAATTACTTTTCCTTTACTTTTAGCACATTTCCGAGTTGCTTTCAACCTCAGTATGAAAGCGAGGCTTCGACCATAGTTATGAAAATTAGTTTTTTATTCATTATGCAAACCAAACATCAAAGGTTTGCATTTAGCCTCGCTTTCGTAACGAGGTTCAAAGCAGTCCTACAGGGAATGCCTGAGGCCGAAAAGACAACTGTGTCGTTTTCTGTAACCTGGTGACATCCTAGTTTAGTACTAGTTGCACCTTGATATGCCTCAGGAATCGTTAAGAGTTTGCTTCCGACTTACAGCCAGAGTATACACCTGCAAAAGATGAGACACCATCAAAAAGCTGGGGACTCGGGCTCGTAGGTCCCTGGCCTGGCTTGGAGTTCCGTAGGGGGACGTTTGTCTTCTGGTTGACTGAGAAGTTTGATTCATTCAGACCTCTGTAAATTAAAAACAATATATGTGCCTCTCAGTGGCTCAAAGTTCAAGCTTAAAAAAATAATCGCAAAGTAAAACAATATGTTTAGTATTTGATTTTTTATTTTGCATTTTAATCCTTCTTAAGAGCCTTGACATTCTTTTTACAATTGACAACCAACAGAGCCTTTTAAACGCAGCGTCCATCACTCAAACGGAGGTTTGAAAGGCTGTGTCTTTCATGCATCGTGAATCTTCCAAAGATAACTTCGAACAAATGTACAGAAAAATGAAACTGAATGCGACGCCACGCTTCTATACAGTACAATGCAATCAATGCAATGTAATACAGTTTATTTCGAAAGTATCAGTAGAAAGAAATCTAAAGGAAGATATTGAGCCGCTTGATCGCGCTATATGCAAAGCTTCGTATATACATTCCTAAGATTTGATTAGTGGAATCTGTTTCCTCGTTGTTTAGCTAGGTTGTCAGATTTAAAACTTATCATAAATAAACTTTTTTGGAGGAACTTCTTTAATATAAAAGATTCCCATCGAAACACTTTTAATAATATTTCGTGATACTGTTAGGTCATCATGATTGTAACGGTTTTAATTTCAAAGATGAAAAAAAAGATGTCAAATAAGAACAACATTGTGGTTCCATTAACTGCATAAAAGGTTCTGTTTCGGGACTTTGATTGTAAAAGGGTAGACGGTTTTTTTTAATCACTTGCAATTGGTTTGTAATATACCGAACATAGCAGTCTTTTGATGTTGTTCATGGCGGCCATGTTGGAGGAGCCAAACAATAAAAGATATTTGCATAAAAATGAAATTCTCATTCATTCACCAGGCTTGCAATATACCATCACATTTATTTCATATACCATACGTTCGACATTCAAATCCTAGCAGTATGCAGGATGTTTGTCCCATGAACCTAGTTTAATGGCCTCAGCTCCCACGAGTCTCCTGTAGCTCAGTGGTAGAGCATCCAAACTAGTAATCAGGAGGTCTAAGGTTCGACAGCTGACAGGAGCACACGGATTTCTTTTTCCGAGTATGCCTGTGTCACTTTCTAGAATAATACATCATTCTCATTCATTCACCAGGATTGAAATATACCATCACATTTATTACAAAATAAACTTTATTTCCCAAAGGAAAATCATTCTATTGTTTCGTTCCTCCAATATATGGCCACTGTGAAAACACTCTATAGATTTTGTATTTGCGTTCTTCGAACGCCTGGGCAAATGTTTACTATGTATATTGAATATAATGCGAGCATCTCGTTAGCTTTTTTCACAATATATTTATTACAGTAATGTACTATTTACATTAGCTTTTATTGATAGTTCGACTTAAAGGGAATTCTTTTTCAAGAACAGTCAGTCCTAATGACTCTAATCAGAAAGTTTTTGGGTCCATACAAATTTTATTTCTTTTTTCAATAACTCAGATTTGTTTTTAGATCACCCAGTTACAACATCTAAACATGTGGCACGTTTTTTGAAGGAGAAAAGAAAACTAAAAAAAAAAAATATCTGGTGCATGTTTTCCAAAAGGTTCGCGTTAACCTCATATTTTTTTCCTCTAAGTTTTCATCTAAGAAGAAGCTGGGGCTCTTGACCCTACTTATAATGCTTCATACAAAAGATCTTCCACGCCGCCTTAACCAGGTCGAGAACGTTCTCGCCCCAAGGCTCGGCGGTTTCTTTTTTTCTCTACGATTCGACCCGCTGACCAAAAAGGTGGGCATTGACTACAAGGATCGAGAATTGATACTTACAAACTAAGATAACACATTCTTAGAACTAATACAGAGCAATCTTGTTTCCACCACTCTACTGTCTTAGACGCCAATACAAGTCGAACCTCGTTCCCATTTTCGGGAACGAGGTTGCATTCAGTCATTGATTGAGTAATTAGCTCATTATTTATTCATCTAGCTTGAAAGTTATATTATGAATTGATCTCCAGCTGTTTGGATCATTAAGCAAGGGCTCCTCACCATAAATATCGTATCAAATCATACATTGAAGTACCTCTTAGAATTGTAGCTATATTATCAACAGCTTGGTGCAGGGAAGTTTAAAATATTTCAGCTCTAAACATATACAGGCTGCGTGGCTAAATTGGTAAGTATAGCGGTCACCTTCCTTTCAGTAAACTGAACTAAATCCACTAAATTTAAATGTACACTCGCTTGACAGTGTTCCGTAAATAATTAACAACATTTCATACTGATCGATGTTCACCTTGTGTTTTCATGAGCGCAGTGGAGTAATCTTCATTTGTGAAAAAAGACAACATTAATCAAAATTCTCTTGACAAGCTCATGAACATTCGTTTATGATTTTGTGCAATATTCATGGTCAATTTATCGGGGAAAATAATATTTTGTGGTGTTTATACACGTGCAAAAATTACTGATCAATGGACAGTATTTTAAAGCGGGTCAAACAAATGGACGATTCTTTAGTAAGAAATCAACGCTTTCCACTGAGCTATTAATTTTAGGTTGGATCGAGTAAGTAAATTACAATTCCATTTTTTGCAATTTCATCATTCGAAGGCGCGTTTGTCACAACCCTACGCGCATCTGAAACGCATTAAAAAACGACTTAAACTGACATTTTTCCTCTTTCATACAACGAAATGAAACGACGGTAATGCGATAAAGAACTGTTTTCTATAGCCAAATCTTTGAACTTTAGACAGCAGTAAAGCGAGCAATATGAAAGTAATTTTAACACCACAGCGGAAAGGTGACAATCTTGGGACATTTCCTGGTTGCCATATCAACAACTAAAAAAAATATAAGCTCAAATTCATTTCGTTATTTATTTTACGACAATTCAGGTAACTGCGAAATTAGTCACAAATTCACTATTGTGCTGTGCAGGAGCTTGATCGTCCTGAATCCAGGTCAAATTATTTATTATGGCATTTGTGAGGCAGCGTGATAAATTCATGCTTCTTTTTAAAACGAACGCTCAGATTTTGAGTAGTCGTTAAACGAAAGTACACTTCAAAGATAAGAAAAAATCTTATTTGGTCGGCGATAGCCGAAAATCGTGTTCCTGTTTTGAAAAAAAAAAAAAAAGAACAAGTGGATTAATAATATTTCTTTACGGATATTTATTCTTCAGTTATAAAATATCGCTATGTTGTCAAGTTAATGAGAGGAAAAATCGTTTGCGATTGTTGGAACACGGTTCCTCAATGATCCCCCAATGTTTTTGACGTCGTAAATGTTTGCAACTAAAACTGTAAGAGGTTGATACATATGTTTTCTGATCAGGATTTTAATTCCTTTAAGTTTCATTTCTGTTGTTATTGGAGATCTTATTTCATGTCCGTACAAGCGTTGATTCCGGAAGCAAAATGTTACAATTAATTCCGGCGTGACCGGTACAACTATTGTAGCTTGAAGGTAACAGAGTACAGAACTGATCAAGGGGTTCCCAGCAAGAAAATTAGTAAAAGATAAGATCTAACTTATGTCTGTTTTTAAATATTATTTTCCCATATGATTTTTTTCGGCGTTAGGAGTTGTTTGCCTAAATTAACACAGCCGTATGATTTGTTTAGATTGAGTTTGGATCAATATTATATTCAAGCAGAAGAAAAGTTTCGAAAACGGAATCAGTTATACCCCAAATTAAAAAGAAAAACGTTCTGAGGGTTATGGGAATCGCAGCTTTCCGATTTCTGGACATTTTTCTGCTATTTCGATGTTTTTAAATGAGGTGTTAACCCAGCTCTTGTACGCAGGTTCAAATCTCTTTGTCGATTAATATGTGTGGTTTTTTGCCCTTTTCCTATTGCTGTTTTGTGCACCACTAACGGAGGTCCGTTGTGTTTGGTAACCGGAGATCTGAGGTATTGATTTTCTTTATACCAGAGGGATTCCTTTCTCTGTGCCTCCAACAAAAGCAAAAGGCATTTGATTTTTAATTTCCCACGATACGAAAAATGGAAGTGATGAGGGTGTTGCAGTCTAATTCTGAATATAAATAATACTGTATACTTTCCACCATGCAAAATTATCCATTCAGTGCTCTTAAAGAAGACTTTGTTTAGCGGCAATAGAAATTTATGAAAAGGTTCTTTTAATATCGTTAAGGTGCCAACGAACACTATTAAAAAACACTGAACGCCACGAATTATAAATGAATTCAATTGCCTCGCGTTCAAAGAGGTTATTCAATTCGGCAGACTGCAGGTTGTTAAGGCAACTGCACCTCGTTGAAAATATGAAATTTAAAGTACCAGCAAAACTGATTAGAAAGGCATTGTCTGTAAAGTAACTATTTGCATAAGACTACTCTCATCTTGAATCGGTTTGTATATTTGAAAACATAAAATAGGATTTGAGTACGATGAAAAGCCAGCAAGAAACTATTTTCTTTTCATTAACACTCAACAATGGCAGGTGTTTTCTTCCTTTTTTTATTCTTCTCTTTTGTCCCATTAGGCTTGGTATGGTTGTGCAAAAAAAGAGGAAAGTAATTGGAATTGCATGGGACAACCTCGCGCTGAATAAACTTTAAGTGACAGAGAACCGAGAATCACCAACTTTTTTGCACCTTAGTTTTCAAATTCTCTTGTTTTTGTGCGGTTTGCCGTGGTATTCAGGCTAGGTTTTAAGGAGTTTTGACGAGATCGAAGACTGAACTGCGCAACGTATAAATTAGATGCTATCTTTTTCAAGTTTATTTGTTCGTATTCCAGGACGAACGTGAAGAGAACAGAATACAAACACAATATTAAGGTTTGCACTTTATTAAACAGAAGTCGGCAAGAAATTATTTTCCGGTCTTCAACACTCCACGAAGACGTTTTTTTCTTCTTTCTTTTTTTCTGGTATTTTTCTTCTTCTTCTTCATTTGCTTTTGTCCCATTAGACTTGGTCTGGTCGTGCAAAGAGGAAAGTAATTGAAATTGGGACAACCTCGCATTGAATAAAATTTAAGTTATACAGACACTGACTGAGGATCGCCGGATTTGCACCCTATCTTTTAAAGTAAATTCTCTTGTTGTTTGTACTGTTTGTCGAAGTATTTGCTAGTTTAACTTTTGAGTGACTAGACAACACTCAACGAAGACGTTGTTTTCTTTTTTCTTTTTTCTGGTATCTCTTCTTCTTATTCTTCTTCTTCTTCATTTTTTTGTTCATTAGACTTGGTCTGGTCGTGCAAAAAAAGAGGAAAATAATTGGAATTTAATAAAATTTAAGTTATACAGACACTGAGAATCGCCGGATTTACACTCTAGTTGCCATGGTATTTGCCAGTTTAACAGGACAGTTTTGACGAGAACGAAGACTGAATGTGCAAGGTATAAATTAGGTCTTATTGTTTTCAAATATATTTGCTCGTATTTCAGGATGAATCTGAACGGAACTGAATGAAAAACGGTTTTCCGTCAAGGGCTTGTCGACTCGTGAGCAAGACGGATAAATTGGAGATGGAAAACTCCTTCACCATACCATATCCAGCCATACCATACCTTATATTATTCTAAGAGCTTTCCTTCCTGGTTAAGTGTTTTTTGTTAAGTAAGTTAATAGTGTGCTTGCTTAGTCGAGTTTTTGAAAGAAAATATATCTTTATGTCAAAAATATCTTCCTCTTGATATTTTTGACACCTGGAAACTGGCGTTAGTTAATGATACGTCTCTTTCAACACAGAGGCTTAATTTCAGATTCCTGAAAAAAGTAAGCTTCCCGCAAACTAGCCTGTGGAACTACGAAAAGACCATGCTCATCAAAAAAATCCTATGCCCCTTTTGACCTCCTCATTTGATGCTGCAATACGAGTAAAGAGGGCTTTCCACCCAACCCCAGCTTCGCGAGGTTTTGCGAGTAACGTATTTCTAGTATTATAAACTGAAAACTTTCAACTACGACTATTTTGGAAAAAAAGAAGAAGGGCCAACATTCACAAAGACCGTCGTAGAAATGACGAAGATTTTCGTAGCCTCCACTATTTCCGATAATTAAGGAGGTAGGCGTGCGTTCCAAGGGTACTTAGTTACTCAAATCAGAGCATCGAGAAGCGCCATCTTGGGTCAACCTTGTTCCCAGGCTCTCTTCTCTTCACGTCCATGATCCAGGGGAGCGAGACACCGGAGGAGAGACCCTGGGATGGAGTTTGATCTTGAATCTCATTTTTACGGATTTTTATTGGTTCTTAAGTAATTCACAGTGTCATCAGGCAGCGTAGCAGTCAGATTTTTTTATAAGACGATAGAACCTGGCACTGAAGGGACCTTTGTATGATTTAAACCAGACAGTCTTTCTTTTCTGTGCTTGTTTCTTGACTCGTAGGGCCGGTATTAGAAGCCTGAAGCGCTGAAGTCTGTTGTTATCACCACATTTTCGATGCACTTTAATTAAATTTGCGGAAACGAGGTGTTTCATTGTGGTGCCGATATCTGAAAATGCCAAAAAACTGTCATGACATTTCAGTTAAGTGCGGCTTCCAGAGAAATCTGAATAATTTATAACGTTACAAAGCGTCACCTGACACGGCAGATAAACCCGGCATGGCTTACTGATTAATTCAGTCACGTTTTGTTGTGAATTAAATATTCTGAATATTTCGTTTCTGTTTTCATTTTGTAATGAACCTGAATCACGCTAGCTTCGTTTATTCCTTCTTTTCTATCCGAGTTAGTTTATCTAAACTAGTTCATGTATAACGTTTTTTTAGTCTTTCATCGATGCGCGAAGCTTTGAAGATTTTCCGTCGATATCGAAGCTTGAAATCATACCAGATGGACTAATCGTTGCATTTTCCGCTTTTTGTAATTACTTGGCCGCTATCCAGAATTTAAAAAACAGACTATTTTTTTGAAAGCGCGCCGGATTGTTTTAAGACAAAGTTTTGGAGACATCAAAATCGTTTTTCAGCACAAAATTATATAGGCTATATGGAAGATTTTAATAGTGAAGACTATTAGTTTTGTGTCAGACGTTGTTCGAAAATGTTTATTTATCTAGTTATATATACATAACTCTTGTAGGACTCATCTGTCGACATTGTCTGCCAAGTCTTCAAAGGGAATATTTTAATATGCAAATAGAACATTTTATACCTTTAGATAGGGATATACAACCCAGTGTGCATGAAATTGAATTTATTTAGTGCCTTGACGGAAGTGCAAAAAGATCGCTTGATGTAGAAGACTTTTATTCTTTGTGTCAAACGTTCAATCATATATCAGGTGGTTGCAAATTTTGCGTCTTGTGATAAAATCATGTACAAGGTGGTTTGTGAGTGACCATTCAAATGAAAGCTACAAAGCAGTACTTTCCTGTGGTGATGTTTATTATAATAATCGCTGTACAAATGCCTCTAAGTTTTGAATTTGTGGATGGAATTCTTAAAAAAGCTTGACCATTCAAATTAGACAATAACTTACCCAGTTGGCTTCCTGCAACACCAGAAGAATTATTTTCTTAATAGCTCACTGAATTTTGTAACATTTCGGAATAAAGAGCCAATATATTCCACCAACCGAGTGTCCATCCACTAAGCTGTCGTTTCATTATTTACACCATACGATGCAACTATCGAGCAATTTCATTGTTTCAAGTTAATATTTCATAGAAATTTCTCGACACATTAAAAAAAAACACTGTTAAGTACACCTTGTACTGAACAAAGGAAATGTTCAATTAGCTAGCTAATCTTAACAGCTGAACTTTTATATTTATAATATCTAAAGGGAAAACCAAAGTAGAACTTAAAGTGCTAATGGATCGATTTACAAACATGCTTTTAACTCCAAACTCATTACTTTTTAGCCGTCATATCGCTGCAGGAATCGAATTGAAAAAATTTACATTTCAAAGAAAAAAATAGACAATTATTGAAGACTTCCCAAAACAAAGACGCGGTATTTTGAATAATAAGAATATTTTTAAGCGGCCCACTGTTCGCTGTATGGCTCCCGCGAAATTAGGATTTTTATCACTTATTGATTCCTTTCGTGTCTCAAACACCTGCCCATAAGCGGCAAAAAATTTTAAAAGCTAAAGGTTGGATCCGCGACGCGGGGCTTTAACAAAAGATTCGAGGGGAAAATCGTCACGAGAGTGTCCAACAAGGCATCACATTTGAAGAGACGCGTCATTTGTTGAAAGTTACATTCAAATGTTTTGTGCGCCAGTACGGTTTGCGCTGAGCTGAAGCCGTGGTACAAATTAAAAGATATAAAACGCTACTTTGGACATGCTTCAAAGCAACACAACGCCAACGGAGAAAGAGTGGATTCAATATAAAAATGTATCGCGACTCTTTGACTTCGAACGGCACAGGCGGACAAACCGATGCGCGCAGGAAGGTTGGTGGGGAATAACATGTTTGCGTGTGTAATTTGTAACAGTTTAATTTTGACTTATGTTGAATAAGCCGCAGCGAACTTGAAGTTGCCTGCTTGTTTTTTGATCATAAACAAGAATGCAAGCAGGCGTTATACGTATGTTTAGAACAAACGTTCTCTTAAATTTAAGGTGCATAAATGTTTCTTCCTGCCGTTAAAGAGCACGGAAGTTAAATAGTTTTTGTCTTTTGCTTTACAAATAACTAGGCAAGAAAGCTGCAGTTCTCACAGGACTTTTTAGCTCATTAAAAAGTAAACAGGTTAAAGTTGGCTGTATTTTGCCTCATTAAAACCAAACATTGTCTCTTGCTACTGTCGCGATTATGAATACAAAAAATCGTATCCACGAACTTGTGTACTCGGACTGGTTTACCTGATATTTTAAAAAAACGCCAGCCTCATCATATGATAAGCGCTAGCGTTATTTCATTCGAAGTATATATATTAAAACCTTATGGGCTTGAAACTTTTCGTTGAGTTTATTTTACTTATTTTCCTCATGCCAGACCTTTTAACGTGCTATATTCTTAAATATACTATTGATGGTTTGTATGTGACGTCATGGCGGCCATGTTGGTGTACTATACAGGAACAATAAATTTTTTCTCTTCTGGGAGTTAACTTCCATTTTTATACAAACTATGTGAACAAATTTTCTTTTTTTTGTACACCAACATGGTGGCAATGCAAACCACCTATATGTTTTGACTTTGGTAGTCAAATGAATATTTTTAATTAAACTTCGTCGTATTGCGTTTTGCAGATGGAATGTTTCGCGAGGTGGAAAAACTTGATACGGACATTTCTCCCTCATGGCTCCGGGCTGCGTTTCTTGTCTCGTATTTATCAATAGTGGTAACTTTGGCTTTGGGTTCGGTATATTTTGGTACGTATTCGCATATTGATAATTTTTGTTTTGTTTTTGCGTACATAGTCACGGGATCAGTCCAATCCGAATATGTGACAATTTAAGAGGATACTGTCACGGAGATTTCTTTGCGTTTTGGTCAAAACCACTCGAATGTTTACCTGCCATCTTTGTATTCACTGAACACCTCTGCCTTGAACTATGGTTTTACTCGTTATTACCTAGCAAATCTTCTATTATATTGGCTTATACTGCAGCCGGCCCTGCCGCTCATGCATGAGCAACGACGACGGCAAAGGCAACGAAAACGTCACCTGAAAATATATCTTTATTTCATTTGTGCTACTTCGCAATTATTTCAAAAATGGCGAACTATCCAGGAACCAAATTGGTAGGAGTGGTGTTTAAGTTAAGAAAGAAAATGAAAAATTCACAGTCGTTTGTTCACGTTCTCCACAAAACCTCAATTAAATGTGGTCATTTCGCGTTGTTGTTTTGCAGAAGACGGCAAAGAAATGTACCAAAATGTAAAACGCACGTGCAGAACGATTGTTTTTGCTCATTAAACCTATTGCTTTGCGGCGTCGCCGTCGCCGTCGTCGTTGCTTAAGCTCCCTATTGGTAGGATTAGCCACGAGAGGAGCTGAACCAAGAAAAACTGACATCCAGCAAACTGCTATGACCGTCTGGCAAGACGATAAGGGCCAATATTGGCTTATATAACTGTATATCTTATTTTATTTTACTTATCTGCATGTGAATCATACACAATCACCTTTATTGGACTAGAATTAACCTAATGCTCATCTTGGGGAATGTGCCAGAAACTGAAATCAACAGCAACAACAACAAGCGGAACCTTGATTTAACGAACCTCTATATAATGAAGTCCTCTGTATAACGAAGGATCTATTTTCTAGCCCGGCCTTTTAAAATATATGGAACAAAACCTCGATCTAACGAACCAATTTCCCTAGTCCCTTTGCACATTGTTAAATCGAGGTTCCAATTAATTTTCTTCTGGTCGTTTTTCTTTTAAAAGCAATTTCCCTTATTAGTAGTAGTCGTACGGAAGCCGAGCCAGTTTCCAGTGAAATTCTTTAGCTTGACGTTATGCTATTAAATAATAATTTTCTCATTGCCGTGGATAAATAAAGTTATGGTCGTTGGAGTTGTTGAAAGCTGGAGTTATCGTGTCAACCTTTTTCTTATCTATTCTTTGACAGTATTATCAACCCTTGACGGTAGCCCAGCAGCGTTTGGATTCGCGGTGAGAACGATCTTTATGTTTACCCTTAAAAAATGAAACTCTTACATCATGTTACATTTGGCGCCGCCAGTAAGCCACTCGGAAAGTTTTACGTTGCCAGACCAAATCAATTTAAAATTTTAGACTGCAGTCAGTTCGAATGGTAGCCAAACAAGAAATTTGTACTCAGGGTCTGTGCTTTACTTTGATGCCAAGGAATTACAGTTATAACCAGGGCGGTATATCAGGCAAGAACAATTAGGAACTATTAATTATTGTCCATTACCGTAAGACTTGATCTATAACAGCTTTCGTATGATTTACAAAGTATATAGCTGAGGGAAATGAAGTCTCCTCCACTAATTCTGTCGTATAGTGTTTTGACTGTTCGCAGTCCCTATTTTTTGTGGGATTTTCAAGACTCCCAGCTTAGTTCGAGCTGCCGCCATCTTGGTTTGTAACGACTTGCATGGTTGGTCGAGAGAACACAACTACGAACAACAGAACAATGCTCCCATGCAGCCCCAAAAACAATGCAGGGGTCCAGTGAAAATAGAGCTTTTGAAAGGTGTAGGTCTACTGCTAATTTTAATTTTGAAACATTTTCTGGTAGAAGTCGAGTCGAGTGTTTTTTGTGCAAAGCGAACACTAATTTTTGAATTGAAAAAAATTATGTAAGGATATAAAAGGGAGTGTCAGAGATTAGCCCTATCGAGGAAGTTCCCTAATGAACACAACTGTAGGGAGCTTTAGCAACGACAGCGGCCACGGTAACGAGAACTTCAAGAAAGCAATAGGCTTAATAACCAAAACAACAACTCTGCACGTGCATTACACTTTTTGGTACATTTCTTTGCCGTCACAGCACGACTAGGACGTGAAATGTCCTGATGGGATGGGACTATGACCAAACTAGGTGGTGCATGCATGTATCGTTTCAAAGCAGTTGCTAAGAAAAATTGTGTATTTGTCAGAAAATAGATTCCTGACAATTAGGGTGTTTGTTTTAAAATGCTTTATGACGATTCATTCGTTCATTCACTGTTTCGCTTATCTTTCGTTCGTGGAGTCATTCCTTTATTCCCTCGTTCCTTCATTCCTTACTCCTTCATTTATTTGCTTGTTCTTTTGCCCGCTTAATTACTTTTTCTATGTTTTGGTAGTTCGCAGCTATTTTGGACGCATGTTCTTCCGCAGTGGTGGTGTGGCGATTCTGTGGAAAAGCCGGACAAAAATATTCATTTGAGAGAGAAAGAATGTAAGCTTAGATCGTCTCTCTTTTCTAATGCTTAGAGTTTGTCGGTAAAATTCAAAATTATTATTAGTAGTAGTTATGAATCAATATCTTACCAGAAAGCTCCTTCACAAAGTTGTTTTCACGGAGGTTCTGGGTTGAATATCAATAGGCCTTATCACGGTTTTCGACGCCATTTTGACGAGTAGGCAAACAGGCTTGAAATAACAGTGTTTGTATGGAAATCCAATGTCAAATAATTTGCATAAAACATCGCTTCTGAAAAATTCATGAATTGGAAACTTTTGGCACTAGAAAAAGGATTTTAAGAACAAAATTGGAGGGATGTAGCTGTGCCAGAAAGCGTCCAGTCGTGTTTTGAACTTTCCATACATTTCCCTGTATTTTTTCCCGCGAACTATTTTTAGTAGCAGTTCATGCACGGCTGGTTCGCTATACAGACAAATGTATGGAAAGTTCAAAACTTTCGGATTTCCATACAAACACTGTTATTTCAAGCCTGTTTGCCTACCCGTCGAAATGGCGTCGAAAACCGTGATAAGACCTATTACAATAAAAATAACGCATCAATAGAAAATAACAACAGCAATAACCGAGAATTAATGAAAATAATTAATACAATCTTCAAATAAGAATGCAAAATAGAACCGCTAGCTGGTGTGATATAAATACAACGAGTATAGAATAATAATAACTGAACAACAACATTTATCGTATCATATTTCAAATAACAAAGTTGAATGTTTCTCTGAGTATCGAGAAGTCAATAGACCATTTCCGAGTTGCTTTGAACCTCATTATGAAAGCGAGGCTAAGTGCAAAATTTTTGTTATGAAATTCGTTTTCATTCATATGCAAACAAAACTAATTTTCATGTGAAATGTTTTTGCACTTAGCCTCGCTTTCATAGTGAGGTTCACAGCAACTCAGAAATGGCCTATTCTGTCTACAAAATGTTTATTCTTCTGTTTTCCCATCTACTTACCAGGGCCCAGTTGTTCGAAAGCCGATTAACTGTTTAGTAATAAAACTCGAATCAAAATTCTCGTCAGCCCAGGATTAGCTTAATCGGGCTTTGAACAACTGGGCCCAGTCATGTATTTTTATTATTGCATTTTATTTCTCCAGAGCTTGTATTGTGATCGGTGGGTGTTTTGTTCTCTCCGCGTGTGCAATTCTGTCAAAAGCTGTCTACATGTTGGTTATCGACAACGAACCGAAGAGGGTAAGAAACGAGACAAGCTATAAGGGGTGCTATCTTACACAATAGGCCATTTCCGAGATGATTTGAATCTCATTACGAAAGCGAGGTTAAGTGCTAAGTTTTTATTATGAAAATTAGTCAGTTCATTCATAAGAAAAACTTAGCACTTAGCCTCGCTTGCATAATGAGGCTCACAGCTACTCGGAAATCACTATTCTGTTGGGTCACGATACATCTCAAGGGCAGCCTATCAAGGCTAGAAAGAGTCTTGAGAGATCATACAGAGTTTGGAAATCTTGAAAAGTATGGAATCTGCAAACAAATTTTCCAGACCTGGAAAAGTATGGAAATTAAAGAAAAAGTTTGACAGAAAATGGAAAGAATCTGGAGCCTGTTCAATTCAAAGCTGTAACAAGACAAGTGACTAATTGCTAAGTGGAATATTTGCCAATCAATCAATCAATCAATCAATCAATCAATCAATCAATCAATCAATCAATCAATCAATCAATCAATCAATCAATCAATCAATCGATCAATCGATCAATCGATCAATCGATCAATCGATCAATCGATCAATCGATCAATCAATCAATCAATCAATCAATCAATCAATCAATCAATCATTATTTGCTTGTTATTACAGTGACCCCAGTTAGCACTACGGTACTAAATACTTACGAAAGTCATACCTAAGATTGTGAATGATTGATAATAGCTTTATTTTGTCCAATAGTGATTAATTTATTACTGTTCACGATTTGTTTCAGAGCTCAGCTCTGTTAATCGCTACATTCGCTACGTTTGGATGCATGGTGCTGCTTGCCTGGTTCAAATACCTCATTGCCTACAGAGTGGACAGCAGAGCCCTAAGAACAGACGGTAAGACACTGACATCTCAAATTAAGTTTTTTACAATTCGTTGTGAAATCGAACCATTCCATGACTGAACTAATGTAATATGTACAATGTAATATATTTTTTCTCGACAGCCTTCAACTCGACAGCAGAAGCTGTAATGGCATTTGTAATGGCCATGAGCGATCTTATCTACGACGAAAATCCAAACATCTGGTTTTTAGACGCTTCTGCTGCTATCTTCATCGCCTTTACTCTCTTTGTTTATGGCTTAAGGTAAATGAATACACAGTTCTTGTTTTGTATGTTTTTCGTTAGAGATTTCCTGTTTCTATTATTACTCTTCGTACGAAATTGTTGAAAAATTAGTAGTCACTATGTTATTAGCGTGAGACAAAGAAATATCCGAGTCCGACGGGATAGCTAACGTGCAACCGTACCCAACTGGCACAAAGTTCCCCTTGCCCCACCCCCACGATTTCCTCTCGAGGGGTGGGTACGGCTACACGTAGCGTACCAACGGAAATCGAACCCACGACCATCCGCACACCTAAGAACTGAACTACAAGAAGGATTATGGGAGGCCAGGTTATTTACTCTATCAGACTATTGTGACTCAACTGACTGTATGTTAAATTGAGCCATAGTATAATGGAAAGTTGGGAACGGTAAGACCTGAGCTTTTCAACTTTTTTGGTTCTTGCTTCTTTTTTGCACTTTTGATTTTTTTTAAAATTAATAGCTCTTTTGAAAAAAAAAAAACTATCATTATTTGTTACAAAATTGTAGTGAATATAACTAAGGTCAGGAGCAACGAGCTCCTTTAAAAGTGGTTTTATATTGCATGTAACAAATAGCGCAATGAACCAATCAGAAATCGAAAAAGATACATGTTAAGCCAAGCGCGGGAAAAAGCGTGTGGGGATTGGTTTTGGTTTAGCTTCCAATCGGTTGAGAAAGTGGCGCGAGTTTTGCCAACCAATCATAGAGCCTAGAACTGTGCAAAACCAAAGCTAACAAGAAATTACTTTCGATGCTCAATTGATAAACCACTCTATTAACAATAAGCTACAATAGCACACTGCTATCTGTGAGTAGACTCAGCAGGGTATTTTTGTTTTCAGGACGATGATAGAACTTCTGCTTACTAAAGGACTGGAGCCCGTTCCAAACAAGTAATTCGGTTCCATCACTGGTATTTGGTTTTGAGCTACATGGGTCGTCAGTGCGTAGGAATATCTTCATCCACGGCATCAAACTTTTTGTTATCTTCACATGAAGGTCTAAGTCATAGTAACGTGGTTCCCTCAGGGAGCTTACCTTTCCAGGGCTCTGTCACTTTAGAAAAGAAATGGAGGTCTTTCGACCCGGCCCCAAGATTAGAAAATTTGGGGCTCAGACCTATCTGAAATTGTCCCAAGGCTTGAACGCGTGCCGGAATCTTTCTTGTTGAGCCTGGATCGCATATTTTTTTCTGTACTAAAAAGCCCAACCAAAATAGCCTAGTCTAGTTTAACCGCGGCCGAACGTACAAAATAAGAATAGCCCGTTAAAAGGAAAGTTTCAAGTTTTTTGTTTTTGACGTGAAGGGACCGTTCATTTTTTATGAGCATGGGGGGGCTGGTGGGATTTGGGGGGGGGGGGGGGCCACGAGAAAAAAAATGGCACTAAAGGGGGGGGCTACCAAAAAAAATTGAGTGAAGGAGGGGGGGGGGGGATCACCAGCAATAATTGGCTAGTAGGGGAAATTGAAAGTGGCTCAACACAGAAACAGATGAAGAAATTGAATATTATTTCAATTTCCTAACCACTTTTAATTTGTTTTACATACTGAGGTCGAAATCTGCATTTCATATTAACAACAACTGAGGAAATGAAGCATATCTGTTGGAAAAGCAATAATGAATATAAACTGAAGTAGACACCTATGTTTGTACAAGTTCAAATCAATATAAAAACGTAACAGTCTCACTATTGAATCATCCGTAGGGGAGTAGTTTTCTATTAAGTGGTTGTACTCAGAACTATATCAATAGATTGTTTATTAATGTTCTGCCGGTTTAATAGTAATCACTTTTATAAAGACTGTTGATTGGTAAATTATTTGAACCCAGGAGTATCAGTAGACTCAGTAGTATTCAGAAAAGCTTGTAACTGTCATTTTTAATGGCAGTACTTTAACATCCAGGCGCGTAGGAGGGGGGTTCGAGGGGTTTGAACGAACCCCCTTTGAAGATCAATACTGGCGGAAGAAAAAGCACAATGAGGAGGTTGAACAACTACATGAGGTGTACCATGCGAGAGAGTAGAATGTCCGCCCTGGTTCTAAATGCATATCAAATATGATATGCCTGTCAATCTTGACGAGATAGTCAATTTGTTTGAAGGCCTACACCCGAGAATGATGCAGTTTACCAGCTTGGTGTATGACTATCAGCAGATCGAAAAGCTATCAGAACTTGGCAGGGCGCGGAATGTACATTGAACTTTCTTATTTAAGTTGAAACAATTATGCCGCAGAAATGATGTATATAGCTTAAAAAGCTGCTGTAAAACAAATTTGTGATTCGCCTAAAATGGGTCTAAAAATGCAGGAAATGAGGTTTCTGGGAACCTAGATTTTCAAAAATTTTCGGGGGAGCATGCCCCCGGACCCCCTAGTAAGAGCGCCTCCAGCGCTCAGCAAGATTTGGGGCTCAACGAACACCCCTATATAACCCTTACCTACGCGCCTGATATCTGTGTGTCCGCTGTTTTTTTCTGTTTAATATGACTCGTAATCGTTGATTGGTATGCTTCGATCCGTATTTTGTTAGTCAGATCTGTACGTGTATTAATTGTTTCTACTCGAAGGGGAGTTATTTAACAATTATTCCATGAGCGCGCGTTGGATATGAGATGGTAAATAGCCAACGAGGCGCGAAGCGCCGAGTTGGCTATAGCCAATCTCATATCCAACAAGCGCAAATGGAATAATTGTTTTATTAAATTCTCCTCGTTTGGGTATTGCTGTTGAAGTTTACTGAATTTTATTTTAAGTAAAAATTTCTTTCAAATTAAAACGACCGGATGTTGAGGCAACTTCCCACCAAAGCGCGCGAAACTTAATGGTCACATGACACGCGCAGCTCTTTGCAAACGGAGTTGAATGAAAAATCGAAAGCGAAGAAGATCAGACACAGTCGGACATCTCAAATTCAAGAGACGTTTAAATGTACGA
Source organism: Pavona decussata (assembly GCF_977016875.1). Taxonomy (NCBI): domain Eukaryota; kingdom Metazoa; phylum Cnidaria; class Anthozoa; order Scleractinia; family Agariciidae; genus Pavona; species Pavona decussata. Next base: position 2,994,630 of record NW_028145515.1, on the reverse strand, counting down.
GTTACCACCTTTCTGAGACAAGCATTCAAGTGCTTTTGAAGTTCCAGCTCATCGAGAAGCGTAATAGTTGTGCACATTTGAGCAAATGTTTTGCTGTGTGGTGCCGAGCGAAGGAAGGGATCAAGGACGGCTTTTTTTGCGCTGAAATTTGCAAGTCCAAGTGTACGAGGTACAACCTCACTGAGCCAAGCATTCAGTGCAAGTTTTTAAACTTCAAGCTTATCGAGAAGCGTAAGAGCTGTGCACGTTTGTGCAAATGTTTTGCTGAGTGGTGCCGAGCGACGGAAACGAACATGGCCGCCGCTCGTACGGATTTCATAGATGAACTTTTGTAACTGGAGTCCTCGTAAATGCGTAGAAACATAAAGGCAGGCATTAAGCTCTTCTTGAGAAATTTCTTCGATCGATTTTAACCTCTTGCCGCCAGGATTTGCAAGCCATCCTGAAATTTTTGAAGGTAACCGGTTGTTATTGTTGTTGTTGTTGTTGTTGTTAAGTTTATGTGATCTAAATCGTAAAATCGTGCAATTTTAAAGATTTTAAAGGAAACTTCAGAGATACGTACCATTAAATAGTGTCATACCGAACTTTGTGGCTTTTATTGTTGTTATATTGAGATGGCATTGTTTGGTATTTCTTCCTTTTCTTTCTTTTGTTCTACATTTTTCCGAAGAAACTTTCGCTTCCCGCCGGAAAAAAAATTTAGCTTAGCGACACCTGGGGCATTCGTTTTCCATATAAGGTCAAACTACGGTATATGAGCTGATAACCGGGATTTAGTGAACCAATCAGAACGCTAGAAATGCAATATCCGAGGCTGAGAATTTAATAATTCACGTTAACCATTTGCTTGATTAATTTTTCTAGTTCATTTGAGAATCTAAATGGAAATTTAGGGTTTGCCGTTGTCGTAAACGTGTTGCTATCTATAAAACGTTTTTTTAAACAAGAGAAATCCTAACCTAAGCAGAGAATGGTAACTTTTTAATAGTACTGTAAAGAAATCACAGTAACAATTACGTTTATCTTTGATATAAACAGTACATAAGCGTTTTGTTAAAGTTAGGAGTATGATTTGTTTCTGGTTGGGCGGGAGGGGGGGGGGGGGGGTCATCAGAAAAAAATTGTTTCTGCTGGGGGGGGGGCCATGTGGAAAAAAATTGCATGCTAGGGGGGGGTCATACAGTTTCGTAGTGGTATATAACCAAATCCCACCAGCCCCCCCATGCTCATAAAAAATGAACGGTCCCTAAGTGGAGACTGATCCACTTAGTAAATTTTCAAATGCTTAAGTAATTTCACAGAATCACAAAAATCCTCTCAAACAAAAACGTTGTCTTTTACGTACTTTTCTTATTTTTGACGTTTGACCGAGATAAACCAGAATAGGTTATTTTGTCAGGACTTTTAACTACAGAAACAATGTGGGTTCCAGGCTATACAAGAAAGATTTCGGTTTGGCATTTGGTGATCCCAGCTCCAGAGTATCCCTCCTCCTAACCCCGTTTTGGGAACCCTAGAAATAGAATAAGGAAAAATTAGTTGCTTTGTGGTTCATGGAAACATTTTTTATTAATAATAGTCTTAATAAAAACAAATAAGAAAAATATGGCAATAGGACTTATATTTTTTATAACAATTTGCCAATTTACAAAAAAGCTTCTAACGCAAGTGTTCTAATTCAAAAAGCCAAAGTCTTATCATGAGTTCAGTGGCCCACAAGGAAGGAGCTTAACCACGCCAGTTTTTGTCTTTGTAGCCCGAAGCAAATGGATGCTAGTCCATTACAGGGTTAGCGTTCTAATTAAAGGAACCTAAACTAATAAAATAAATTGACGTTAAATATTATGAAAATCATGTTTAAATTTCAAACTAAGCTTAGTTCAAAAAATAGCCTGCAGTGCAGGCGTTTTTCATGGGCAAGCGCTGAATAATAAATTTAGTTCGCGTATTTGAAGGAGGCTAAGGGGGAAGGGGGAGGGGGAGGGGGGCAGGAAATGAGAGCCCCCCTCCTTTATTTCTCAGCCAGTCGTCGTCTCCTTTAGGGTCACTTTTGACTCGCTCCAGCCCTCTCGCGCTTCCTCGCCCAAGATGACAGCAACAAAGGATTATTCAGCGCTCCCGCTCCAAAAATACGCCTGCATTGCAGGCTATTCAAAAAATGGAGAAAGCATTTTACTGTTGTAAAAATTGGATATAATTATCACCCATTTTCGCGTTAAAATCTCCTTCGCGCCGGTCTTTTTGGATTTTGTGAGATTTGACAATTGGTTCAAGCTATTGAGTTATTAATAACGTGGGAAGTTTGAAGAGAGAAACGTAAGAGTTGCTCTCGGCTGCGCCTCAAGCATTTCTAGCATCTTGAGTGCTCTCCTAACTTCCTTTAGGCAAGTGCATCATATATTATATATGATTTTATATATTTATAGCATTGCCAGTGGAAATGTACGCAGATGTATGGCGAACGACTTGACGAAGGCCGGGAAAAAAGTCGAAACCAAAAACATCCACGCGAAGGAATCTATGAAATGAATAAGGTCTTACCTTCTTATGTAAGATATCTTTTGTAGTTACAAATTTATTCTTTGTCCATTTTCTTGACGGAAGAGGTTTTTCTGTGACGTTAGCGTAGCATTAGGCTGATCTTACAATAATGAAATTCTCTGCAAAGCAAAAAAAAAAAAAAGGTCGTGTTTCGTTACGCCATCAACGTGCTCAACAAGATTAAGATGCCCCTTTACGAGAACTGAATTTAATTGCGTAGATCTATAAATATCATTCAATGTAACGTAATTAATGTTTTGTAGTGTTAACAATGGAAAGTTTTTTATACTTTCCATTTTGTGACCTACTTAATCTAACTGTTTCAAACTTTTTAGATTGTAAAACTGAAACATAATTATATGATAAATTGTAATTTTATTGATGCAAATGCGTTCTAATCTTACCCAGTCTAAACAAAGAGTAACGAGAATGGGGTCCTATAGCGATGACGTCACAAAAACTAGAGCCAGAAATTATGAACTTTGCTGAGATATTCAAAAAGAGCTTGATGAAAAATGCCCACTTGCCAAAACTCAGCATCTTATTGAAATTTGAGGGTGAGATATTGGCAGTTTATACTCCGATGACTGTAAAAAAATCTCTCTAATTTTGTCTCAGTTCTAATCGTTAGTAGCCTCCTATGCAGGCGTTCTTTAGCTTGTCATGTCACGCACTCCTCCCCACTTGGGGAGGAATGCGTGACGCGACGAGCTCAAGAACGTCTGCATTGGAGAAAAAGTCGTTAGAAGATAATTTCAAATTAAAATATTCGTGACGTCACACTTTAGGATTCTATGGCATCGCTTGCTCAATCAAGTTCTTCAATCTAGTATAGTTTAATGACTTTAAAGGTTAAAAGAATAAAAAATATATACATTGACGACTTCTCAAAACTCTAAATCTTTCCTTTTAATTTCTTGTTCTAGTTATAATCTGGTGATTTCAATAAACTTTATAATTTCCGTGACACTTTCCTTTCGCGGTTAAGGAATTTCCGTGCCAACGGTAAACATCGAAATGGAGGACAACTTGACTGGGTCTTAATTTTCGCGAATCGAAGACTATGCGAAAACTACGTTTAAATTATCCAATATGGTTTAAAGCCCTCACTCTACTTAAAATTGCTCAGACCAGTGCATAGCTTTCAGTAACCCTGCCTCAAAATGTGCTGGTACATAGACAACGGTCAGTGGAGAAAGTAGGGTGGGGTCTAGAGTACGAGTTGGGAGATCCCTCGCCCACCCCACTCCCCCTCCGCCTAAAAAAGTGGAGGATGGAGGCTTCTTCAAATTCACTGTGTTAGAATAATTCAGTGGAAGACTGAAAGAAAGTGTATCCCGCATTTTTGACAATTTCCACTGTGCGTAAACTTACTATACTACTCTCATAAATCATTGATTTACTTGAACAGTTGCTGTTTTAATTTGTTGAAAGATAAAAATGGTTTTCAATAACTGTCACATCAGCAAAGTAGCTATCTATGGATATGAGGGTTAATTTCTAAAGAAACTACGGTTTTGCGTCGGTGGGTGAGTGGAAACGAATGTTTGGCTTGATCAAGAAGGTTGATAAGTTAATTTGACCATCATAAAGAGTTTCAATTTCCAACGAAACTTCATCACCAGGGTCTTTGCGACATTCAAAATGACGGTACAGAGAAGACCCCGGCACACGCTGCAAACGAATTGTGGAGTATTTTGTCACGTGACACACATGATTTTTTCCCTACTCTTCGCTTTTTTTCCATGGTACGTAAATTAATGGAGATATTTTTTTCAGTCCGTGACACAGTAATACTCGAGAAAGAATTCGAGCTCTCCGAAAAGGAGTCTGAACTATCCTTCAAGTTACTAGTTCGGATGCTCTACCACTGAGCCATATGAGACTTGTGAAGGATGGCTATTAAACTAGGTTCATGTAACAAACATCCTGCATACTGCATGGATTTGATAAGTGACATAATGATATGTGAAAGAAAGAAATCCCTTTATTATTTATTCATCAGGCTTAAAAAAAAGCAAAACATGATATTTCTTTCACAGCAGTTCATAAATTGTTTGAGCGACTAAACCCGGTTGTAAGGAGTCCCTTGCGTCACGGCATGAAGGTAAACAATAATACCTTTTTAGGATTTGAGTCCGGGAAAGGCGTTCTTGAGCATTTTTCGAAAACTAATCTCCGTTATAGTGGGGTGTCCATAGTTTGTTTCAAAACATGTTGAATTTCTCCTATAACCACCTTCATTGTTCCTTAACATAATCGCCGTTAAGTTTTAAACCGGAGAGGGCTGGAGTGTCAATTGCTTTAATTCCTTTACAAAACTTACTTTTCATGTTAACGACCTTGTTGACGTAAAATTCTATGTAAGGTTTGCGTTTTCGATTCCAAGTTTAACAAATTCTTTGGAAAATTTCTTTTAGATTAAATAATTCCTTCCTTTAGTTTATAGTCACGGAAGATCACAAGGAATATTGACTTGAGAAGTGGGCTAAATTGGGTATTCAATTTTTCTTTTTTTAATATTTGTGAAATTGACAAAAATATAAATTATTCTGGATGGTAATGAATGCAGAACAAACCAAGTAACAATTAACGGTGAAGATTTGAAAAGGTGCGTCTAATTAAAGACAGAAACCTTTTACTATACTTGAAAAAAAAAATGTAAAATCCCCTCCCCTGCCACCTTAAATCAATGATGAATTCGACTGTAAGTGCGAGGACACTTTGAACAATGATAAAAAAAATATTGAACTTGACCATTGCAAAAGGATTATTGGTTTTAAAACTGGACTTTGTAAGTAACTCTTGTGAAGTAGTACATCATAATTTTTATTGAATTTATCTGTTTACAGAAGAATTGTGTTTGTGATTTTTTTAAAACAGTTAGAATTTCGCCTTTTTGCTCTATCCTTAAAATCACCAAGATGAGCGTTCGCCAAACTGTACAATAGTAAGTTATTACAACCTCTCGCTAGCAGGGGTGCCAGAAAACATTGGTTTATAATTATGAAAATCTAAAAGGCACCGGGGGATACCCGAAGAATTTTAGGTAACGTGGGAAAGTAACATTTGTTATACCATACAACTATTTAGACCGCCTGAAGAACGTGTTTCATAAAGGAAAATTACTAAGAGTTATCAGGAGTAAGAAACTGTAACGCGATAAAAAATGTTGTTTACGTCCATCCTACAGTAAATCATGGAGCTAAAAATGTTATTTAAGGTAAGTTCAAATCTGTCTCTTTCAACAAAGTGAAAGAAGAGTTCTTCTTCCTGTCCGGTACTTTTAAATTGTAAATTCTTCTGAATTCTTTGAGGAGAAGAATGTTATTTATATAATTTTCCAACACGTTTTCATTCTCGAATTGCCTGAGTCCATTTTTTCCAATGCCGGAACCCTGTTTAACAAACTAACTCGGCCGCCGGACAGTATTTTTTGGCTTGCAGATTATCTGATGTGGTGACCAAGGGATTGGCTTTGTTTGTTATATTATGATTTGTGGATCTTCGAGTTGACTAAACCTGGTCTTTGCAATAAACAAAATTACACCCTGAATTAAGTGTGATTTCTATTACTTCAATTGAGACTTAGAACTATACTATGTGATTCTTTTCTTAAGTCACATTTTTATTTACGAAATATCTCCACAAACTTGAAAAATTCTGGCTATATAATTTCAAGATTTGTTTTTAATGAACAGCAACCTAACAACGGTTTTTAATTTAACTGTTCGATTAAAATTTATTTTACCTCGATAAACAGCGTTATAAATCGAAAGATACCCAAAGATATAACTATATCAAATTGTCGCTAATTCTGTTCTAAAACTTGCCTAATAAAAAAATAAAAAGAGAAAATAGATTGTTTTATGATCCTGTCATATTGAAGACTGGAGAATTGTTTTCCAAAATAATCTTGATATTTGACGGCAAGTTCGTTAATAATGTTGAGTTGGTGATATTTCAGTATTTTAATTCCACTCTCCACTTTAATTTTCTCTTGCCATTTACTATTACTGTTTAGAATAGTAATTTCTTGTGATGCCATTTAGGGGTTTAAGTCTTTAAGTTTTTATCTAGCCACTTTTGGAATTTATGCGGTTGAGAATATTATGCTATTGCTATATCTTTATAGGTGTTTTGGCTTTCTTATGTTTTCCACCTCTTCTTCCTTTCGATTGCCAGCGGTGAGCAGAACAACACAGGTAAATACATTCATTACAGTGCATACTACTACAAAACAACATAAAAAACTAAAGTTGTTGTTGTTGTTGTTGCTGTTGTTTTTATTGCCGTCCTTGGAGAGGCAGGGGTAGATAGTCGGGGGAAGGGCCATATATGTTTACAGCAAATCTTGGAGTTTTTTTTATTAATTTAGAATGGAAGCAAGAGAAGTCTTTGAGTGTTTTGTCCTTCCGATGTGCGAAGGTTGGAACATTAGGAAAGTTATGAAGAGGATATTACATGGCCGCGCGGAGATACGAAATTTCTCCTCGAGTGTCGAAAAATATTTCACGAGTGAGCGCTACGAACGAGTGAAATATTTTTCAATCTCCAAGCGGCCATGTAATGGTCTGTTTATTATATAAACACCAATGAAATACCCAACCATTTGGAGTCCTAAAGTAGAACAACGTGTGACAACTAAAAAATGGAAGAAGTACACGGCCTTTATGCGTGAACGAAATACAAATTCCTTTCTTTTACAATGTAATAAAGGGCTATCCTAAAATAATGGCCAATAGAATTTTAGATTTCGGAAAAGAGCCAAAGGCGCCGCTGCGAAAGGCGCGATTTATTATGTAACCATAGCAGCGGTTATCTCTTCATGTGTGAAGATAACAAGTTATTGGCACGTCTGAAGATATCGTGTTTTCGTGCGAACGCTCACCTGGTATTTCATTGGTGTTTGTATAGTAAACATTTATTAATATCCTGAAAGGGCTCCTAATGGTAGAATGTTCCTGACATAAATACTGAAGCGTGATCAGTCGAAACGTTGCGATCTACGACTTAAGGTTGCCGGATAGCTCTCGCGTCCAAGCGATGTAGCGCGTCCGGTTTAAACTGTAGATACCTGAACGCTTATATCAAATTAAAGCTTATAGAGCTGGCTATCAAATTATACCAAGAATTTTGAAATAAAATTAATAACCGAATTTTTCACACTCTTTACACGAATCAACTTTTTCACTTGGAGGAGACACTTTAAAGAGCTAAAATTCAAAGGAAATTTGTTCGTTTGCCTTCAAATCTGGACAGTAGCTAGTTTAACATATAAACAACAAAACTGTGTGCGAATTGTTTCTTTCGAAAGATTTTTTCTCCGAGAGCGATTTTTGTACGATCACTCCACATTTTTTTAGATCCTGTTTCGAAAATGTTCTGTAACTTTTCACTGCGATTGAATATGGCAAAACGCAGACTGGATCGAGTTTATCCCAGCTTGAAAACTCGTTGACACCATTATGATTCCTCACCAAGGAAAGTAGATTTCCAAGCTAAACCTAGACATATGAGAATCTTTTGCCAACTCGTTGCTCGGTATAGCACGGCTATACCAAATCTTAAATGATTCTTATGAAACACTGAGACTCTTCACATCAGACAGCCCCCGGGAGACAACCCTGACTTCTTTCAATTATTTTCCAACACTCGTGAATTACTGCAAACGAGAAAGACGAATTACTCAAAGATCTTATTTTTAAACTAAAATTTCTTTCCTCGACAAGAAGAGTGAAATATTACAGTCATATCAAAGGACCCTTGAGACAATTTTGCAAAGGATTAATCCAAAGCTTTTTCCCTTTTAAGCTCGTGACTGCACAGACCTCCTTGAAAAAGGTTTCAAGCAAGATGGCGTCTATCTCATCGACCCTGATAACAATGGGTCTTTCCATGTCTTTTGTGATCAAACAACAAACGGTGGGGGGTGGGTAGTCTTCCAAAACCGCTTCAACGGGTCGGAAGATTTCCACCGCGACTGGTATCACTACAAACATGGATTTGGTCAACTGGATGGAGAGTTCTGGCTTGGAAACGACAAGATTCACCGATTAACCAATCGGCATCAGCAACTTCTGATAGAACTAGATGGCGGCGACAACTTTACCACGCATGCTCAGTATATGTATTTCAGCGTTGATTCCGAGAAGAATTGGTACACGCTTCAGTTGGGATATTATTCAGGTTTGTGTAACTTTGATTCCTTTTACCTGATTGATCAGTCTTGTCTTCATCTTCCTTGGCCGAGAGATTGGCAAGTACGTCCCGTCTCCATAACCCCAAAGCAGTAAAGCTATGACAATGAAACTTAGACGGTAGATAGTACGTCTAAGTATTTTTCCTTTCAGGTCTGCAACGAATAGTGATGACGTAGTGTGCCGTGAGTATTGCGTCATGATTTACTATTTGAAGCCATCTTGGATCCGCTATTTTGGATTTCTAGATTTCTGCTTAACCGTTCAGAAAGCCAGAAAAAACGACCAAAAAGGAATCAAACGCTTAAATGATTTTAAAAAGGGAAAGTTACCATAAGAAAGGTAATATTTGTTCATCAAAAAAACCAGGAATATTCCAAGTCTTCAAGAGCGAATTAGTTTAGTTAAGGATTCGCTCCTGAAGAAACGGAAAAACATGCTTTGTAAGATTCTGAAACTTCTAATTAGTAAATCTTTCTTCAACGAATATGATCAAATTTTAAAATGTTTCATTTCTAAAGTAAAGCAATATATCCACATCATAAAATTAACCTTGTAGATCTTTCGCACTGATGTTTTGAATATGTAAAGAGAGAAGCTAGGTTTCAGTTTTTAAATTTTAATGACATCGCATGAAAATCAGCAATTTTGCATAAGCATAGATGGCCACCAGCAAGCAAACTTTTATGACCACTGAAAACAGCACTGTTATGGACCAGCGCGGTTCCTTCATCGTACAACAGCTGAGTCAAACTCATCCAAGTAGCGTAACATGAATACCAAGCAAATAGTTTCGGTGAAATATCTGTCCAGAAAGCCCTCATCAACTTAACAGCAAAGAAAGACAACAGTTACTTTACTTTGCTGAAATGACACCTCAAACTTTTGTAACTCGGGAAAGTAAATTCTTTTGTTTTCGGGGGAATACTACTGTCGTTTAGGGTGTAAAATGAGCAGCTAGTGTTTTTAGATTGACTATTGTTTGCGAGGTTTGTATATGCAGCTTACGATTGCTTACATATCGAGGTGTGTTAGCTTGGTGAAATATAATTTTCAAGGCCTTCAAATGATTTTATAATAACTAATACGAACATGCTGGCTGAAATCAGTTACCACTAATACTAATACTAATACTAATACTAATACTAATACTAATACTAATACTAATACTAATACTAATACTAATACTAATACTAATACTAATACTAATACTAATACTAATACTAATACTAATACTAATACTAATACTAATACTAATACTAATACTAATATTTTATTGACATCTCCCAATGGGCTTTTCAGGCCAATTCACATGCAACAAATTAACACAGTAAAAAATATACCAGTGAAGAACCGAGTTCATATCAACTAACTAATCAACCTGTCAACAATGTAAACTTTTAAAAATTCAATCACTTCAAATCTCATTTAAAATTGGTCCAAATGATATGCTTTATAGTCTCTTTCAAAAAGCGTGATGTTGGAATAGTCTTTGAGTGTTCTAGGTTGGAGTACCGCAATGATACTGCCCGGTATCGAAAGGTACACTGACCAGTGGCAGATTTGTATTCAGTGGTTAAGTACGTGGTGTATGGGGACATATAGTGTTGCGTCATTGGCTGTGACGTGAATCCTTGGGCCTTGTCTCCTACAACTCCTGATATAAAATAATAGGTGGCTTAAAAAAATTTAGCCACTGTTTGAAAAGAGAAGGGAAGGCAGGTTCAAACCGTGCAGTCTTTCCTCAAGGTGACGAGAAATACAGCCAGGGGTCTGCAGTAATTGATGCAAGCTGTTGTGGTGTCCCTGCCAATTCTGTCGAAGCTGAAAAAACTAATAACAAATAAATAAATGAATAAATAAATAAATAAATAAATAAATAAACAAGCATATAAATAATAATTATTTCACGTTAGGTTCCCTTGTAAGAAGCCAGAAAGTTATGGGGTTTTTTTCTTATCCAGGAACGGCTGGGGATTCCTTTCAGAGGCATGACAATAAGAAGTTTTCCACCTTTGACTAAGATAATGATAATGGCAAAGCACACTGCGCGAGTAAATTTTACGGTGGTTGGTGGTATGGAAACTGCTTTAATGCGAACCTGAACGGTGATTATTCTAGACCTGGAGGCGTTTTCTGGAAAGGTATCAAAGGATACAATTATTCCACATCAATGAAAATGAGAGCTGTTTTGAGTAAGTATATATTGTGATTTTGCTTGGCTAGACTGATCATGAGTCGGAAGACAATCTGAGACTGAGGTTGCATAAAAGACAGTAAATTACAAGGAAGCCTTCTGCTTTGTTTTCTTTCTATACATAAGTCAAACCTTTGATCGAGTTATCCATGACAAGACCCGAGAAAATCCCTCTGGAACGAGGGAATGGTAGAAGAAAACTCCAAGTAATCTTTAACAACTTTATAAAACCTAACCCAAAACCTTATAATTGACTTAACTTTAATTTTCAATTGACTTTGGTTTTGCTCAGTTGTTTCGATCTCGATTAAGTGTCGTAATTACTCTGACTTAATCGCAACAGACGTTATGAGTTCAATGAACCAATCAGAACTCGAGGCAAGTACATGTAATCGATCGACGGCAAGCGCGGGAAATCGCGCGCGACTAAGGCACGATTGGTTTCGGTTTGGCTTCCAGTTGGTTGAGAAAATAACGCGAACTATGCTGTAGCTCTAATAAACACAGCTTTCAACTAATCAGATTACTCTTTTACACGAAGACTCTTGCAAAATGTGACCCTGGAGCGTTGCATTTTAATTGTTTTAAGCAATGCCATAAACGTTAAACCAGGAAAAACTGAATCCAGATTTGAACAACTGGTACCGGATTCTTAAAGCCTCCTAAGATAAGACGTATCCTTAGTACTAGTACTGCTTCTTGGTAATTGCCTATTGTTATGCTAATATTGGCTATTAATACAATACTTAGGATATACTAGTCTTAGGATAGGATTGATATTAAAATAAATATCAAAAAGTGTCAAAAATGGTTTTGAAAGAAACACAGGCATTTCGGGTATCTAACCCCTCTTCAATGTGGAGAAAACCGTTTTCTCCACACGGTAGAAGGGTTGTATACCCGAAACGTTTGTGTTTCTTTCAAAACCATTTTTGACACTTTTTGACATTTTTTTTTGTATCAATCCTATCCGAAAACATTTCCAAGTGTCACGCATCTCCAAGGAACTTTCCTTTCACCGTTCATCACATATACAAGTCTTAGCTTAGGATGACTTCGTGAAACTATCCAATGGACCCCAGTGCCCTGGATATTTTATTTCAGTCACATTACCCATATCCGCGACAAAGACTCAATGATCACGAATGGCAGTTCAAATTACATTGATTTACCTTTATTTCCGCATTCTCTTATTATGTTTGGCGAAGTCTATAACATCAAATTAAAACTCCTTTCTTTGGCTCTACGTGACAGAGCCCTATTAACGACCCCATTTAAATTTCCAGGAAAAGAATGGGACTACTCCATCGATTTGATTCAAAACAGTTCTTTTGCACATGCGCAGTTAGTGGTTAAACTGTCTGCAATCAATCAGATGACCGCATGCTGGTGGGTGAAACTGTTGACTAGTAATTACACACAAGACATCACGATGTTTTCCTTTGATGAGGCTTCACTCAACAACAGTTTTGCCTTCTCCGTTCGAAGGAATTCAACAGTCAGGATCACTTTGAATGCAACTCACAAGTAAGTGAATAAAAAAGAACATTTGTTTTGAAACTTCTGAAAAACAAGAAGCCTAGCACGAGCAAGCTTCAGAGGAGTTTTAATTATGTTATATTCCTTCGATCAAATTTCTTAAACGCGCCCTTGTTTATGAAAAAAGACAAAACAGCCAATGCGCGGCATGATAATCCGGCAAACAAACTGTGTTTAGTACAAAACACCAAACTTTCTTTGTGTCGTTTTCGGCATCAATTTCAGTTTATACCACTTCTTTTGCTTCCTGCACGTTCTTAGTTAGAAAGAGAGGCTCGTGGGGGAGGAAATCAATGTATTCTGCCACGGTCCTTCATAGCACTTATATATCTACTATTACAATTATTTAACGATTGGTGCGAACCCAGAAGTCATATGGTAAGTAAGTAGAGTACAATCCTCTGGGTTATTGTAGCTCTGAGAAGGACTGCTGTTGTTAACACCAGGGGCCAATGACCCGGAGTCTTTATCTCTCGTACTAACCCTTGGAGTCAACCCTTTCACAAATAGATATATGATAAATAACAATAGTTCTTCTAAGGCCCACACCTATCCGGAACTGGCGACCTATAGCTGTCTCCAGAACTACAGCTTTTTCCCTTTCTTACGTAAGGGATTTATACTGTTGAGGGAGCATGTGTGAGTCAACCTGAATTTTTTGTTTAATTTTTATCAGCGACTTTTTCCTCCATGATGGAAACATGTATGACAATCGCTGGCATCACATGTGCTTAGCCGGGGAGTTTCCCGTTGGGACTTACACTTACTACGTGGACGGTAAGGTGAAGTTGAAGACCTCAGGTCACCATAGCAACCTGACAATCCGATCAGGCAGTGCTCTAAGAATTGCGGTCCTGGCGAGAGACAGCGACGAGGACAGCATAATCATTATGGAAATGAGTCAATTTAACATATGAGAAAATATAATAACATCGAGTGATATTTTTGGAATGTCACGTGGTTGCCACGCCGATGTAGGCAACGTAATTTCATGGTCCCTGGTTCAATTTTGGCTTCACGACAGCGTTCCAAAAAAGATTCCTTCTTCTTGCACTAGTGCAGGTATGCAGTTCAAGTGTCCTTTCCTCTTCTTTAGACTGTTCACAGTCCCATATTTTTGTGTGGGATTTTCGAGACTCGTACGCTTCGATCGAACTCCCTCTATCTTGGATTGTAACGGCGAGCGCAACAGGGTACCACACACAATGTAACCTGACTGGGAGCCCTTCGGTAGTTCAGACACTCTCCCCAGGTTACGTTCGCTGTTAAAAATCAAGATGGCGGCAGTTCGATCGAAGCGTACGAGTCTCAAAAATTCCACGCACAAATAGGGGACTGTAAACAGTTTACAACTTCTTCTTCCCTTTTTGATTTGCTGCATAAAAAAGCGAGTTTCCTTGGTTAGGTTTTTCTATTTCGTGATTATTTCTTTAATAATGTATCCATTGGAAAGCAAATACAAATACTCAAATTCTGTTTTCATCAATATTGAGAAAGAAAGAGCAACATAGGAAAATAGTTCCCAATAGTTTTCATTTAAACTCAAAAGTTATAAGCACGTGCTAAAAGTTTTATAACAACATAACTAAAATCCACTTTAAAATTTTGTAATCTGTCGGGAAATTAAAAAGTGAAAATGAAATATTTTTTCCATGTTTTCGAAAGAAATTTGAAACTTGCAGATATTCTGACAATTCGACGTCTTGTCAGTTCAAGCGTGAAGGTCTTTTTCAACTCCACTGATTTGGTTTTCGCTTTTATTTAACCGCGAATAATAAACGTTAAACACTCAACAGATAACATTCAGTGGACTTTGTCGTCCGCTAATGAAGCTGATATCACCGATGACAGTTCTTCCTGGAAAGGTAACGTGACTGGTGAAGGGGTTACCATGGATACTTATGTAATGAGTCTGCAAGGTGGAGGTCACGTGACACTGGGGAAATTTGACAAGTATTGTCCAGGAAATCCTTCCTTGTGTTTAAACGATTTTTCCGTGAGTTTTTGGATAAAGCATGGAGGTAGGTTTAAATATAAAATGTCAATTGGCATTATAAGAGAACTGTACATGTGAAATAAATAACATGCAATGACAATCCGGCGAATTTGTTGTTGTTGTTGTTGTTGCTTCTGCTGCTGTTGTTTGCTTGTCATTTGTCATCGTTGGTTGTTTTTATTGCCGATAATTGTTCCTGTTTCTTTTTGTCTCGCTACTGAGGGCGTCCATTACTTTAATATAGCACCAAGGAATGCTACGGCTACCGGCTCAGTCGCCCACAGGTGGCCCAAGCATAATGTTTCCAGATATTTGTATCCTGGCCACAAAATCCTTTCTCAGTATCCTTCAAGGCAATGAGCCTATTGTTCTGACTAAAGATGTTTCTGTTGTCACGTTACAGCTCACTGCCGGTTGAGTTGTAATTTGATCGTCCTCGTTTATGAATTTGTTCCTTCTGTGCTTTCTTTGCTGGCTATTTTATTGCTGTTGTGTTGTTCTCATTGTTTGCTGTGAACTTGGCTTTACATTGCAACCGTTGGCTGTCCGCTGCTTAAGTGCCTCTTTCAGCTAATCAAATTCTGCTTACATTTGCAAAATAAAAAAGCTTTGAAGTAATATTTAAAACACGGGGAAAAGTGTTCCATTCGATTTCCAAAACATCTAGAAGTTGGTTTTAAAAACGAAGCGCAATCGAGTTTTATTAATCAGCTTCGACGTGTTTGGAAATCGAATGAAACACTCTTTTGAGTGTTTGATATAACTTCTATAATTCTTGGAGAAGTTCAAAACCAAAAGTTCACAAATTTATGATAATTAAGATGATATTTCCAGACCTCCTTCGCTAGTGATTTCCTTAGCTTTTTCTTCGTGAATTCTTCCATGTTGCCATAAAGAAAACATCTAATACACCCAATCGAGAAAATAAGGTAGCAGAATGAGCTCGATAGTCGGACTTGGTCATAGCTCACACAGCACCCTTCTGTAAGTAATATATCCAAATTTAAATTTACTCCTATGCAATAATTTGAGGTTCTTGCTATTACGATCATTAACATATTTGTTGTTTAAATGTAAATAGTTATTTTTTTGTCTTGGTTTATCGTCTTCTCTATCTCTACCAGTTAAATTCACTTCATACATTCTGGGACAAAATGAGAAATACCATGAATCGCTGGAGTCCATGGTGTCCGAGGTAACCCCTAACAACAGTAAGTGGACGCGCTGTTACCACGCCAAGTCAGATGGCTTCACTGCGCATGACTTCCACTCACGTTGCGACAACAAAGGGCCTACCATAACCCTGGTGCTGGTTAGAGAGTCTGTATTCGGAGGATTTTTGGATCAGAACTGGGGAGGTAAAGTTAATTATATATGTTAGGAATTGTAATTGTCATATCCAGGATGAAGTGACTAGGGATATAACTCCCCTTCCCCCCCCCCCCCCCCCCCCCGTGGGATGCTTAGGAGTATTACTGGTTCCTTTCCCAATCCCTGATCGGTTTGCTAGCGCATCACAGAATACCCAGGCATGAAGTATCTCGAAGTATAACTACTCTCCACAGACGGGTTTGATGTCATGGTAGTCTCTAACCCACAGGATACCAAGAATGAAACAACTAGAAGAATTGCGTTTCTCTCATCAGATAGGCTGAGAGCCCACCGCAGGATCTAAGATTCCTTAAGGTTCCTCACTATCCTTTTGTCCTAGTGGGTTTTGCTAATTGCAATTGTGTTTGAGGAAATCCGTGTGTTCGTTACAGTGTTTTTGTATAAAATGTCAATCTTTTTAACATGTATCTGCATCGCACCCAACTCTTTCTTGCGTTTACGTAATAGTATAAACTTCACGCGATATTAATATTGCTAATATTCTTAGAATATCGTATGGACGGGACAGCGTGGTTATTTGAGAATGAATAATTAGCCCGCCCAAATCAATCAGTCAATCAATCAGTCAGGCGGGCAGGCAGGCAGGCAATCAATCAATATATCGATCAGTCATCTAATAAATCAATCAATCAATCAATCAATCAATCAGTCACTCGGTCCATCAGTCAATAAGTCACTCAATCAGTCAATCGGCCAATTAATCAACCAATCAAGCGAACAACCAGGCAAGCAAACTGTCAGTCAATCAGCCTTTCCGTCAATCAGTTAATAAATTAATTTATCAATCAATCAATCAGTCAGTCAGTCAATCAGCCAATCAATCAGTCGATCAGTCAATTAGTCAGTCAGTCAATCAGTCAATTAGCCAGTCAATCAGTTAGAAAATGTTTCATTCAATCTTGCTTATGCGTGGTATAAAAAAGTTAATGCTTGGGAAGGATGTAATCTAGTGGGGAAGAAGTAGGACTCTAAAACAGTAAGTTACTTTGTGCTATTGGAACAAGTATTATAGCCAACTTTTTGGGTTAGGTTGGATTCGAGTGTCTTTAATTTCCCTGTGTGTTACCTTGACTGATAATTAAATTAATTCTTTTTCTTTTAGGTCCAAAGAAACGAAGTATTTCAAGTGATTCAGCTTTCTTGTTTAGTCTGAACAACAGGTGGGGCTTT
This sequence comes from Pavona decussata, assembly GCF_977016875.1. Taxonomy (NCBI): domain Eukaryota; kingdom Metazoa; phylum Cnidaria; class Anthozoa; order Scleractinia; family Agariciidae; genus Pavona; species Pavona decussata. The sequence goes on along the minus strand of NW_028145515.1, from coordinate 2,977,592 downwards.
GCACCTTTTAAAGTGGAAGTCAACCAGACCTTTAGAGAATCTGCAGCCAAACACGATCCAAACCAAGGACCAGCTCTTGGCTTCGATGACTTAAAGATCGGATATGACAGCGTTTATGTTCCTCGACAGGGCAGGTCAAATGTAGGACAAGCTTACAGTTTGCCTGACAGATATGACCTCAGTAGTAAAGTGCAGGGGTTTGGGCTTTTTGGTGAAACTAATGTTTTTACCTGGAATGACATGGAAGTGTTTTACTATGATGGTAAGTTGCCTTCAATGGTTCTGCTTGGTTCATGTAATCCTAATAGGGTAGTTTTCAATTGAGTGTCGTAAACTGAAAACAAAGTAATTACGCTTGTCAATCAAACAGAGAGAAACGAGGTATTGAGTCAATCAGCTTCAGCGTTGGAAACCTCGAAATAGATGAAATCGATCGGCGTAAAGCGCGGGAAAGTCACGATTCGTTTTGATCCTCGTTGATTGAGAAAGTAGTGGCCTCAGTTTTGCTAACCAATTACAGAGCGTCATTAAATTTTTAACCACTTTCATGTTAATTACATAAGACAGATCGTAATTTAAGTTTTTGCATTCTCTACGCATGAAATGTGGGGTCACTATTTAAGCTACAACTATATCAATTATTTTGACCGTTTGTATAAAAGAATATAAATAAAATTCCTGGTTACCATAAGAAAAACGAAACCTTTGGAAACTCGAGAAAACGTTAAATGTGCCACAGCTGTTTCGAGGTTTCTTTACAGCCACTCTCAGTTGTTATCGTAGCTTTAAAGGGACGCAATCTTCTTTATTTTCTATTTTGTAAGTATTTTAATATTAAAACAAGGAGATTAAGCAGCTACTACGACGGCAACAAAAACGTTATATGAAAACATACGTTCACGTTACTTGACTTTTTCAGGTTGCTATTTCTGTTCAAAATTTCCCTTTGCTAAAATCTCATTCCAAAGTTTACCATAATTAAAAAGTCCAGAAAGCCACAAAGGCAGTTGTAAATAGAACGAGAAATGGAACAGAAGTAATAGAAAAATTGAAATAATAAGACGAGTCAGCGTAAAACGTAAAATGGAGATAAATGTTCTCTACTTTCTTATTAAAGCTACAACGGAGTTTAAGCAGCAGCGGCGAGGGCATCGAGAACATCACAAAACAAGGGGCTTTTTTGAGAAAGACAATACCTTTCCATTTGCTGCGTGCGTTATAAAAATTTCATACGTTTCCTCCCGTGCGCTGCAAAACAGCATCGTGAAATGACCAAATTAAAGATTTTGTGGAGAAGGTGAGCTTACGACGGGGAATTTTTTCGTTGTTTGTCTTAACTTCAACTCCGTTCCTAGGAACTCTTTTCCTAGAAAGTTGGACTACTTTGTACAAGTTAAACGAATTGAAATAATCACGCAGTAGTTCAAGAAACGTCAACCCATATTTTCAAGTAACATCTTCATTGGCATTACCGTCGTCCCTTCAAACAGGGAACTTTAGCAACGATGACGGCAGCGAAAACGTCACCATTAAAATGATTTCGCGTTTTTTCAACGTCGTCGCGATTATTGCAACTTACTTTAAATGTCAAATGTAGGGAAGACGAATTCTTGGAGGCCGCACCCAAGTTTAGAAAGAGAAAGAAAAATTTGTCGTCGTTTGACTGTTTACGTCCTCCATAAAACGTCCTATCTGGGAATTTCACGTCCTTGTCGTGCAGTGACGGCAAAGAAATGTACCAGAAAGTGCAATGCACGCGCAGAGTTGTTGTTTTGGGTATTAAGCCTATTGTGTTTTTGACGTTCTCGTTGCCGTCGGCTTTGGTAAAGTTCCCTAGTTTGAGACGCTGGCAAGAATCTACATTTAACAACGCCGAGCAGAGCGAATGGTTATACAACGTCTCGGTTTTTACGGCTTGGTTTAAATTGTCTATTTCCGCTGTTATTGAAATTTTTCTGGATCTTAAGTAAAATTCACCTCTTCTCTGTCTTTCTTCAACAAGATCACCACCCACTTCGAGTATTATTGCCGCCAAAACTGTCTAGAATACTAAAATAAGGGGTGGGGGGCACGAACTCTAACTTCCCCCAGATAAGAACTGAAAGATACAAAAACTCGTTTATAAACAGTTGTCCTTTTAAACTTGTGTCAAATCATATTGCATTATATTTGATTGTTTCTTTCTATATATCTTGTAGATTTTAAATTGTACTCACCCTATTTTTATTCATGATTTAAGTTTGCTGAGTCTGATTTTTTTCAATAAAGACTTCATTCATTCATTCGTTTGTTCGTTCGTTCGTTCATTCATTCATTTATTCACTCGTTCGTTCGTTCGTTCGTTCATTCATTCATTCGTTCGTTTGTTCGTTCGTTCGTTCGTTCACTCATTCAGTCATTCATTCATGATTCGTTCGCTCGTTCATTCATTCATTCATTCGTTCGTTTGTTCGTTCGTTCATTCATTTATTCACTCGTTCGTTCGTTCGTTCGTTCATTCATGCATTCGTTCGTTTGTTCGTTCGTTCGTTCGCTCATTCAGTCATTCATTCATTCATTCATGATTCGTTCGCTCGTTCGTTCATTCATTCATTCATTCATTCATTCATTCATTCATTCATTCATTCATTCATTCATTCGCTCGTTCGTTCGTTTGTTTGTTCGTTCGTTCGTTCGTTCGTTCATTCATTCATTCATTCATTCATTCGTTCGTTCGTTCGTTCGTTCATACATACATTCATTCATTCGTTCGTTCATTCATTCATTCATTCATTCATTCGTTCGTTCGTTCGTTCGTTCATTCATTTATTCATTCGTTCATACATTCATTTATTCATTCATTCATGCATTCATTCGTTCGTTCGTTCGTTCGTTCATTCATTCGTTCGTTCGTTCGTTCGTTCGTTCCTTCATTCATTCATTCGTTCGTTCGTTCGTTCGTTTGTTCGTTCGTTCATTCATTCATTCATTTATTCATTCGTTCGTTCGTTCGTTCGTTCGTTCGTTCATACATACATTCATTCATTCGTTCGTTCGTTCGTTCGTTCGTTCGTTCATTCATTCATTCATTCATTCGTTCGTTCGTTCGTTCGTTCGGTTCGTTCGTTCGTTCGTTCGTTCGTTCGTTCGTTCGTTCGTTCGTTCGTTCGTTCGTTCTTTCTTTCTTTCGTTCGTTCGTTCGTTCGTTCATTCATTCATTCATTTCTTTATCACAGTACCACATAAGGCTCTTGGCGTCAGTGACCCAGGCCTAATTCCAGACTCAGCCTTTGCTTCTACAAGCGAAAAGATCTATCTCAAATACAGTGCAGCTAACGCATTGAAAACGGCGGGGAAAAGTCAAGATGAAGGGGAGTGGTGTTCGCATTATAATGATACCAACCAGTGGCTTCAAGTAAATCTTAGCTTTATCAGATTTGTCCACAAATTAAAAATAAAGAAATTCAAAGCATACAGCGAGGACTCGTGGGTGATAACCTACCGACTAAACGCAAGCAAGGATGGAGAAAACTGGACTTCTTTGGTAGAGGTAAATATTAAACATCAAGGTTAATTAAACTCTTTGATCAATGTAAACTGTGCTATTATAAACTTTGTAGCATTTTATTTTAGTACGAGTTGAGTTATTTTAGGCTCCTTTCGATACGTATACCATTAAAATTCAACTTGACAATGAGGCCAAGAGGACACAAATATAAAGGAAATTCGATAAACATGTCAGTATTCATTTCCGTTTTTTGTGTCTTCTCAACCTCGATATCAAGTTAAATTTTAATGGTATGTTGGGAACCGGCCCAATATTCCTAAATACAAATATCCGGATAAGCTTTAGGGAAATCTAGTATATTTTGTAGGGCTAAGTCGTATTTTCTTGGTGTTTGGAGCTCCCTTACACAATATAATGCCAACAGCAATCTCATAACTGCATCTTCGTTAGAGGGCAAAGACCGGGGCAAACAACGGCTAAAATTAGTCGAATACGTAGTTAATGCCACAAGAAAAACATATAAAGCGACGTTTAAACGTCAAATTTACTTTCGTTAAAGAGTTGCCTCGATGAACGAGAGAGTCTTTTATTTAGTTGCGAGAATACAAGAATTACCAGGTTTCGAGGAAGTAATAGGGAACTTAAGATTAAGAGTATCCTCTTAAGCTGCTAACCGCAAACAGCGGCCAGCGGTCAAGTTACAGTTCGGAGTTCGCCTTTGGCACATAATCCGAGCTTAAGATCGAGGGTTACTTTTTTCCTCTACACTATAGGATACTCCTAGGAAAACAAGATGGTGGTTGCACACGGAAGGTCATCTTGTGTTTTTGGAATAACAAATTAAAAAGGCTTAGCTATCATCAATCAAAACAACTGCGTCAAGTTCGTCGTTCACAGACTAAAATGAAGCATCCTGGGATATATTTCTTCTTTGTAGTTCGCAAAAAACTTGAAGTCAGATCTCGTATTCGTAGTTATACTCATACTAGAATCTAAAGGCCTATCAATTAAGTGTTGTATTTTAACTTACGAAAATGTTGTTTTTGCTTGTTTAGACCGACAAGGAAGAGTTCAAGATTATTCCTTACAACTACCAGTACATCAGAATTATCCCTCAGTCGTGGAAATCCCACATATGTATGAAAATAGCCATACAGGGGACTCCACCTCACACGGGTATGATTCTTTTATGTGTGGTTTTATTGTAGCCGTTACCATTCCCTCGGGCACTACCTCCGGGGATTCGCCCCCTTTTTCTAAAGAAGAGAAGAGACAATTTCCCCACCCCTGAGATTTCTTGATATCGACTAAAAGCAAATTTTGGGATAATTTAAACATACATCGATCGCCTCCACTAAATCAACATGCAAAATGTATCTTCTTTTGTACTTTAAATAACAACAAAGACACAGTCTTCAAAAACAGCTTTTAGTTTGTAGAGATTATGTTATTACAGACATTCACTTATAACAAACACAGTGGATTTGCCGGCGAAATTCGCCGACTTGTCCACGAGGTTATATTAAACGCCACTCAGTGTCACACCATAAACCTTTGTGCGGGTAGCTATTTCGATTTGCCCTATCCCCGTAACCCCGGGGCCAAAAAAAAAAAACACTTAGAGAAATTTCCACACCCCCAGGCCAAAGAGGCTCGATTTTCCTAGGGGTGTGCTAGGGGCTAATAACAGCTAGAATAAAACCATAAATTAGTGGATATTTGCGCTACTTTACGTTATATAAGTTGCATCAATTCGAAAAATTGGTATGTTAAACAGGATCATAATGGCTAAATTAACTCTTTCCTCTTTCTATTGTTTTGTTGCTCCAGTGAGCGTTAACAAAGTGACCGCGCCATCCGAAAGATGCATGTCACCTCCTTATTTCGCTCGGCTTCACCTCCCTGGCATGTGTTTTTCTGCCTGGTGCTCGAAGCCTCAAAGAGACGATAGGTATCCATGGCTGACCGTCAACCTGGGAGATGAATACTACATTCTTTTTGTGGCCACACAAGGTTCTGGCAGCGAGCAAAACGAGTATTTTGTTTTTAGGTATAAACTTCGCTATTCTCTCAAGCAAAATGCGAGCAACTGGTTCGACTACAAGGAAAAAGGAAGATTCAAGGTACCTACTCAACTGCATAGAATATGGGGATAAATAAATAAGAATAAATGGTTCGTTTAATATTGATACGATTTAAAATTACGCGTATCGAATTGTATTAAGTAGACTTTTCTCAACAGTTTTCTCATTAAAACAAATATGTCGTTAAAAATGCAAAAAATATGGTTTAACCGAAATTCATGGCCAACTGGAAAAATCAGAGGTAATAAAGGACATGAACACTAATGTATGCAACTATGAAACTATTTCGTATTCCGGAATAAGATAAAGCGCGGAATAGCTGTTAAATTTTCTTTTTTTAAGTAACTTTGGGAAGACATTTCTGCAAGCTTTCGCTGATTCACGATAATTTAAGAGCCATTTCGTTCTTCAGTATCGCCCAAAACCTCGTATGAGGGATATCTTGTTATCATTGTATGCATGTATACCTATTCCAGAATAGGTTCAATCGAATGAACCCTAAATTAATTCCTTCCTTAACAGGAATTTCACGGCAACTGGGATGGATCCACTGCGGTCAAAAATGCTATCTTGAATCCTTTCAAGGCTCGTCATTTGATGTTCAGACCCGTGTACAACTCAGAACATAGCCGACAATTCGGATTCTGCTTGCGAGTAGAGATTTACGTCCCCGGTGAGTTACCATATTGAACGTTTTCTATCTTAAGCGTCTTTCTAGCCAATTAGACTACCGAGAACGGTTGTTACAAAGAGCAGAAGTTAGGGACCGTTGAAGTTGACAAGAGAAGCAGGGTAGTACCCCCCCCCCCCCCCTCCTCCCCAATGTTTTTTATAACAGCTTTTCTAACTTGTTACAATCAGCCAGACTTCCGAGATCGGAAGTCATAGGAACAGGAACATAGAGTGCCTTGAAGTAGCAACAATAAACAACAAAAATTAGTATAAATCTATTAGCGTTCTATCACGAATGCTGTTCTCTTATTGGCTACGCTGCTCACTATCTATTCTGTTGTAGACAGTGATGAGTAGAGTGAGTGGCGCATGGTGTGACCTATATTTATGTCATTATTCCATAAAAACGCGAACCTATCTTGTTGTTAAGTGTGAACGATTAGTAGATTTGTACTAAAACAATTAGATTATTCGCTCTCGATTTCTATGTGTCATAGTTGATTCGAGTTTCGTCTTCATCAACTTCACGTGATAGAAATTTCGAGTTGATAATCTAATTGCCAAATAGACTTTATTAAGAAATAAAAAAGGAATACACTAACCCGCAGGAAGCGTTTGCTATTCGCGGTGGACTAGTTATATTTCACACAAATTAAAAAGAAGGAAAAAACCCAAATCATAAGTGTTTACTAAGCCCAAAAAGGAGAAAAAGAGAGATGATAGAGATATCCAAGAAGGAGAGAGAATAAAGAGACATAAGCAATATCGTGGTACAATCAATATATTAGTTATCCTAATTTTTCTACATATGAATGTATGAACGGTTGTTCATCTCTGTTTTGTTCATGTTTCCTTAGTTGAAACAATTTAGGTCTGATTTACAGACGATACGAGATCGATAAAGATCATTGTTGACTTCTCCTTTTCATTCTTTTTCAGTTGACGATGAAAGTACGATAATTTCCTGGCGTACAAACGTTCACTCGAACAACAAGAAGAGGGAGTTTGAGTACAAACAAGTCAACAGACTGTTCACCAGTTATAATCTGTTATCAGTGGCTTGGGCAAAAAAGATCCAAACAATAAACATTCCCACAATTCCAAGAAAATGGCATCACGTGACCTTCACTTGGAGCATTTTCTGGGGCCTAAGATTTTATCAAAATGGCGTCTTAGTGAGTGAAACCAGGAGAATCCTGGCGCGAGAATACCCACAAGCCAGTGGGATGGACGGGCAGTTGATGATTGGAAACAGATCGCTTTCCAGTGGGGTTAAACCGGCAAACAACTTTCAGATTTATGGCCTTACTGTTTGGCCACGCCTTATCTCTCACGTACAGATTAAGGAGAGCCTGGACAATGGTAGGTCTAATGGTTGTTCCTATTATGGATACGCCAAAACAAGGTTGGACAATTTACTATGTTTACACAATGTAGTATTCTTAATCCTCATATTTCCAGTTAGGACAAAAACGAAGCGCGGATGAGGTAGGATGAGGTAAGGAAGATGGGAACAGAAGCCCATTAGATAATCCAAGAACTGAAAGAATAGCACTGCATTAAGGTATAGACTGAGAGAATAGAACTCGATTGCTTTATTAAGTAGAAAACGAGGAGAACAGAGCTCCACTTCGGAAGAGAACGGACAGAATAGAGCTCCATTTAGGCAGGGAACAGCGTTTTGGGGTAAAGCACTGATCTACACTATTTAGGCCTAAGCAGCAGGTACTGCATGATTTGAAAACTGCTAGCTGTTATTTTTTGCCATGGCTAACTATCTCAATTAATCTCAAAGCTTCTATTTCTGTCAGCTAGTCCGTCATTCGTGCAGCGGATATTGATAGCAGATATGTAAACATCATACGGTGTCCAACCTTGGTTTGGAGTATTTAATCAAGTAAGAGTTAGTCCAAGCTAGACGGTTAGCAAATAAAATGCCCTTCCTTCGAAGTTCTATACATTCATTATAGCACTACAGTGGTAAGACTTTGGTTGACTTTGTGAGATAGGGTAATTGATAACTGGTCAAGTTGTCTTACCTGTGCAACAATCTTGACATATGCTGAATGTGTATTTTTGTGAAGTCGTCAAATAAGCTGTTCTTCTAGCAGATTATAAAGTTTTGATCCCGACAAAAGACATCCCAAAGTTCAGGAATAAAGAACACGACAAAGAAAAGGCACCACATTTAAACTTTTTTTTCAGTTGCTTGCCGCATGACCGACTGGTGCTTAAGAAACTCCAACGACGACGATTTTGATTGGTCCTTTGACACGGCGTGTACTAGGCAAGGATTCAAAGGTCCTTGTCCTGATCCTGTCTTCAAAACCCAAGGTATTTGGATTTAGTAACTGGTTGTATCCCCCATTAAACAAACCCGCCCACAGCTGTGTTTTACTCACTCACGCGATACTGTCACATGTAAAAAGATAATTACTTGACACAACAATTCAAATAAAGTTTTTTACTTTAGGCTTCTATAAATACAATTCAATCCAAGAACCATCCTCACAGAATATTTGGGAATTTAAACTGAAGAAAAAACACTACCAACAAAATAGTATGTTGACAAGTTCCATTTTTTAACACCCATTCCATTGTTCACGGTTCTTCCATTTGAAAAAACAAAGGCCTGTTTGCAACAGCAATTTTATAACATTTTCGCAGCTATGTAATTTTTTATCTGTTCTGTAACACATATTCCATTCATGTTCATCGCTTATGTCCAAAAGAAAAAAGTTAGGCCTATAAACCTTATTCGGCTTCGTTGTTTTGTTGCCACATTACAGATCATGTGATGGTATTCTAGGGAGTAGTCTCTTTTACAATTTGTCATATTCACGCTGGTATATATTCTTTACTTCCAAAAAGACAAAGGATCGATTCTCCTTAGTGGTTTGTAATGGATAACTTTCATCTTCCTTGATTTAAACCACAATTTCATTTAGGCCAGTGTAAGGTATTAATTGTTGTTGTTATTTTTATTTTTCTTTCATGCCATTAAGCCCAACGTTTATTTGTAAGCGGAGCTTTTTATGGAATAACAAAACAAATGCCCCAGAATTACTCCTCGTGGCTGGCGGTTGATGGTGATTTTGATACTCGCACAACCATTGGCCGAGGCCCCAACACATGGTGGAAGGTCGACCTTGGCCGTGAGGGCCTGATTATCGGTGTAAGACTCTCCCTTGGTGCAATAGTTTTCAACGGTAATCAGGGGATTATCAATGTAACAGTTGTTGACACGCTTAATGAGATTTATTTATGTACATGGATTAACGTGAGCATTAAATTGGTTCACGAGAAGGCAGTGGCATACTGCGATGAAGCGCTACAAGGGAGATATGTCCAATTACAGATGAGCTTGTCTGGTGGCTGCAAGAGTGTTTTTAGCTGTGAACATCCTATGTATCTCAGTGAGGTTGATGTCATACTAGGTAAGGAAAACCATTCCTTGCGCGAGGGTATGCGGATGACTGACAAGGGCTGTGTGGTGATTTTCTAAGGATTTTTAGGCGAAAAAGACTTATTTAGTTTTTAATTATCATTGTTTATTTATTTACATGGAACTATTTGACACTTTTTTTGATATATGTTAAAGGGGAAGTATCACGAAAATTTGCTGTAATTTCAAAACCCAAAAATGTTTGACTGTTAGCAGAAACAACAAAATAATTGTCAAGTTTGTTAAAAATTATCAGCCCGGTACAATAAAACTGTCGATTAGTGCCTCTGGCTAGAGACAGGGTAGGCCGGTTTGTCTTTAAACTTGAAGAATATTAGGCTAATATTTTTCAAGTTCTCGCATTTTTGTTTCCAAAATGCGCTAGAACAGATCACAAGTCGTTT
>NW_028145515.1:2950000-2960000 GCF_977016875.1 Pavona decussata | reverse complement strand
TTTTGTTTATTCTTTATCATTTTGACAGACCAGTCCGTCGGATTTCTTTACATAGACGATTCAAAAACATACAAAGGAAACACCGCCCGATTGAAAACCAAGTTTATGTTACCCATTTACAACTGCTTGTCATTCTCCTATCATATGCGAGGAAGAGAGATGGAAAAGTTAAGTGTGTATCTGAAAAGCTATCAACGCAACGAGACCCTTCTTTGGAGACTGTCAGGAGAGCAATCAGAGGGATGGAAACACGGAGAAATACCTATTAACAGCAGCAACGTTTTTGAGGTTTGTAACACTTTTTAGTAGTCATTCAGGGATTGCAAAGATTGGCTGACTCATCATTAACTATTTAAACAATAGAATGTGTCTAGATCTGTCGAGGGACTATCAGCTGATAAAAAAACTGAAAAAAAAAGTAATTTTGTATAGCGCATAATTCCATGACGAGATGATCAAATGCGCTTTATAGCCAGAGACATTTGCCCGCGGAAATTTTAGTAATATGCTCTTAAAACAAATATAGTCCAAAAAATTAAAAGCTTGGAAGGTTTATGTGCCAGGTTTAAAAACATCAAACTATCATACCGATAATCCCGAGACAGAAAAAAGCCATCATTCTTATTGTTCACTACTAATTTCTCTTTAAACAAGAATGACTGAATTCGCCAGCGCGTTGACTTGAGTATTTGCTTATAAAAAGTAACTCGCACCTAAAGACAATTGCAAGTAATTGAAAAAGCACAAAATTCTGAACATGTGGCCTGGGCTTATATGCATTCAAAGGCATTTTCTAAAACGTTATTTATGCAGGGAATTTTGCGTTTCAAAAGCGGTATGTTTTGACAAATTAGCTCGTAACTCTCCCCCCAACTCTAAAAACGCTTCCTTGTTGTCACATTTTAAAATTTCTCGCAGGACGTTTCTATTAAGGAAGGTTTTTAAACCATGAGTTAATTAACGCTTTACATTCCTTATTGCGTTTCATTAACGTTATAAGCGCAACATCATCATTATTGGGGGGTTTATATAGGATTAGCTAGGAAGGATTTCATCGTGTGATATTCGTGTGAAATATTTCGGAGGGTTTTAATTTATATTAGGAAGAGGCTTATGCTCGCAAGTTTACGGTATTCTCCTCTTGTTCGATTGGTGAGGGAATGGTTAAACCACACCTTAATAGCGTTTGGCATCAGTGACACAAGTAATCTTTTAAATATCAATTTGTCCAGAATATTTCGATATATTCTTTCTAGGTTATGTTTGAAGAAGTCATTGGCAATTGGCTTGGAAGCGATACAGCTATTGGAAACGTGAAGTTCACCAAGAACGATAATTGTTCATTTCTACCAGATAGTGCTCGGCCAGTATATGTTGGAGGTAGGCAAACAACACGGTCCTCTGACTTCATCTTAGAAAAATCTAAAAATCCAAGATGGCAGACGTTCAAATATAATGACAGAATTATGACGTCATCTATCTACAGTGGCTTCAAGGGACATACATTTCTCCTACCTTTTTCTTGTTACTTGCGATTTGTATTTTCCTACTTGCGAATTGCGAGTTGCAAGTTGCTACTTTGTTTTGGATGAACTACTTCAGTCTTGCTTACATTATAAGACGCCAAATTACGAAAATGTATTTAAGTCGATTGTAGAGACATGGCTCACATTTTCACCTTTGAAAGCTTGACAAACACTTTCTTCTTCAGTACCGTAAACCTGAAGAATAACATAATAATTTCTGTCAGTACCTTACATCAGTTTGCTTCACCGACAAAACTGTAAGGTGAAAACACACAATACTTCTTATTATTTGCTCTCTTTGTCGTTGTGCAAGCCATGACTTCAACTTAGAATCCGTTGTCGATGTCACTTGGTATTCTTACTCTTAAGGAAGTGGCAAGTAGCAAGTCGCAAGTACTTATGAAGCCACCTTTTTTGTGGCCTTCAAAAGAGACAATTATGCACGTGGTAAATTATACCCTCCAAGTTTCTTTGTCATAACTTAAATGACATTGAAATTATGAAAAGAGCCAGAATATGCCACCCCTCTTCTCCTCCCACCCACCTTCCAGCACCAGGGCTCACGAACTAAAAAACATCAAACAATACAAAACAGATGAAATATAGGACAAAAAAATGACTTGTGTCTCCTTGTTGTTCTACGTTAATTCGTGTCTTGTGCTATCAGATTTTAGATCAGCTATTATCGGCCACATTCCAGCATACAAAGCTCGTATCGAGAGCTGGTTAACTTCTGTTAGTTTCTATGGCAAGCTCTGGAAGCCTTGCTACAGTGCTGTACGGGACGGCTGGAACAGTGGTGTGTTTCATCAGAAGTGTGATGGAAAGGGAGCCACGTTAACAGTTGCTAGAATCAGTAACACCATTTTTGGAGGATTTACAGAGCAAAGTTGGGGAAGTATGTCTTCTAAAATTAATTATCTCGTGCTTAAAAGATAACCGTGGAATTTGCTTTGGCCAACAGAGAATTTCTGTCTTGTCGTTCAGGCTGGAAAGCTGAACAAAGACACTCCTCACCGATGAATCATCAAGCATTATACTATACATAACAGATACTAACCTATAATTCTTTCACTTTTGAGTCAAACGTTTGAATCGTGTAACCAATAAATTTGTTAACTGTACATGTGTTGCTGTTTATTATGACGTACATGGTGACTCTAACGTTTGAGTCTGGGATAAATTCCTAATGTGGTATCAATTCCGTAGAGGCTATAGAGTGGTTCTCTTCTACTTTGCTGCATGTTTACTCTTTAGAATAATTAGGTTATTCGTGCTAAACATAGCAAAGTGTTACCATTCAATTTAAAGCTATTATACAGTAATTCCCTTTTGTCTTGTTGTTGAAATGCATTTTAAGGAGCTTCTAAATTTTGTGACGGTTAATGAAAGGGTAGAAAACTTCATCCTCCACGTTTCACCATGCACCAGTCACTAACAAGATCTTTCCATTTCCGCAGGTTCGTTCGAAGGTTACGTGGTCAGCACCAAATCATTCCTATTTCGTTTCGAGAAGACCCTGGGTCAACCATACAAAGAAGTAGTTCTTGGATTGGAAAACGTTTATAAAATGGTTCACTGGAGAAAGGAGCGGGGACCGATATTTGGGTTGGAAGAGCTAGGACTGTCATCGGACATGCGCAAAGCTATAACCAGTAGGCTGTCTATGTACGGAGAAGAGCGTACTAATGAGACTTCGTTATTGCAAGTGAACAGTACATACGTACATGATATAGAGGTCTTAGCTGTTGGAGGTGAGTCAAAGAGTGTTTGAATCTTGATCTGTCTTGTTGTAAATCATTCTGAGAGTTTGAGAGTCCTGATGCTTTACTTCTATAATAGCTGGTGATCTAAGGAGGAGCAAAATAATATATCGATTGGAAACTTTAATTGTAATTGCTTGAGGCTGGAAGAAGCGAACCTTTCGGCCATTCTTGGTGGAAATATTTTCTTTTTCCTAAACAAAATTGTCGTCGAACTAAAATGATCTCATCTCTGTGTTGAAATACTTCTTTTTCTAGCCACTGATTTTGTGATTTCCCCCACAACTTTTAACGTCCTCTAAGATTGCTTGTCCAGCATATGCCGCTTGAGTTTCGCTGCAGTGCGTCCACTTTTTTCCTCGAGATAGTCTATTTAATTAATCAAAATTTAACAGAAATATACCGATTACTTCTCACTGTCAATAAGTTTCGGTTAGCACCTTCAGAGGCTCAAAAATGCAGCCACCTAAAGGCCTTATGTTATCGTACATGGTTTGGTGCGATTTACCTCGTAAGGTATCTGAGAAGTTACCAGACAATTTGTGCAACATATTATCAGGGTAACAAACAAGACAGCGTTAAGCTCTCAATTCTACTTTCTAAAACAGATTCTGCCACGTGTAACGCAACGACGATGATTATGTCAAAAGATAGCTTACTCTGTGTACTTTCAGTTCGTGCAGCAGGCAGACTTGTCACGTAACGCCACTGCGACACAAGTTATATGTAAAAGTGCAAAGTGTGGCGCCTTTTCTATTGGAAAAAAGGTCATTTTCAATTCATACACTACTGTGAAACTTGAATCACTTAATTCCACCAATTCTTTTAATCAGCTCTTAAAACTATGTTTATTTAGTTGAAAACCTGGTGCTCTTGACTTTAAACTTTTATATTTTATCTTTAATAATATAAAACAAATAGACGTCGTCATGTTGATTGGGACGTGTGCTTAGGTCCTGGGATTGAAAGGGTGTAAGCCGATATTAACGTTTTGACACATTTTTACCAGGAACAAGCTGTCCAAGTCAATGTCCTCTGTATCAGCTTTGTGATGAAGCCCAAGGTGCATGTGTTTGGGATTTGACTTTCCGAGATGCTCATTTTTGTAATCCAGGTAAGTTGGTAAAAACAAAGAGAAGATAAGGGGGAGAGAGTTAAGCCCGTCCATGTACATCTTAGCTCAATGACATTAGCTTATTTTTAGATCAACCACAAACGACGGCTTTCATTATTTCCTCAAAACTGGATTGGTTTGAAGTGTTGTCTGGCGAGAGTCTGAGCGTTTCAAAAAAAATTCAGTGGTGTTATTCTTTGCAGAATCCTTACCTATATGAGATGGACGTCAACGAACTCCATTTACTCTACAACGTCTAATTCAGTAATCGAATCAGTCAGGCAGCAGTCAACTCGACGTGGTAACCCAAACCCTGAGGATTGACACTATTCAGAACAAGGAAACTGCCTGTAACATAAAACGTTATTAGCAACAATGAACACTTGTTTACAAATGGGAAACCAAATTTCCACCTCACTCCCTCGCCAGTTAGCCTTTCAGAGAAAGAGAGAAAAATGTGCTGCTCCAATGTAATACTTGTTTGCGTGTTTTTTGAAATTCTTTTACTGTGACATTGTCCAAGGAAGGGACAGCATGGCCACACTGCAAATATAATACGGTATTTTGGAGAGCTTACCCTGACGCCTTATTAATATCCGACATTCTGAAAATGATGTGCCATATTTAATTAAGGGCATTAGATGGGCGAGTGGTGTTTCAAATTGCTGCATTCCGTAAACAAAATGGCCGGTCTGGCTGGCCAATCGTGACAAATGGAAAGCATCTTAAGAATGGACGTGACGTGACACAACAGGAATATGAAAAGATCACACTGTTTCGGGAAATCGTAAGATGAAAGGAACGCCAACTCAATGCTATTGTTTTATTGTTTACTCTACAGGTAACCCAACTAATTACTGGCCACTGGAAGACCACACAAACATGATAAACCTTAGAGGGGACCTATGGGGAACTTTTAATGGAACTGTAGGAACTACGCGTGGAGCAAGACTAGGGGCCGTGTACACTAGTGGCCGAGATGCAGTTATTAACCTGGGTGAGGTCAGAGACGTTTGTTTCACTGACCCTTTGTCCTGTGTCAGTGGTTTTACGGTTTCTTTGTGGTTGAAGCAGAGACCAATCAGTGTCGCACAAGAGTTTGTCAGTATAGGAGATAAAAACAAAGAAGAAGAAGCCACCTTTAGTTTGTTCCAACAGGATGGAAGAATGGAAAAGCATCTCGCTGTAAGAGTCTCAGCGTCATCAAGGAGATGTGTTTATGCTTTTTCTGTTCCACAGTCTCTATGGTCTCATTACGTATTCGTCTGGAATACAACCCAGTTACTGATTTTCAGAAATAGTCATATGGTGAACGAGTTCCTCAACAAAGATGAATTGTGCACCGAGGAAACTGAGAACTCCACCAAGCTTCCAGTTGTAATTTTAAAAGGTGACGCAGTTTTTGATGATTTTAAGATTTGGAACAGAACGCTGCAGCCAAATGAAGTGGAGGAGATGTACAGCTGCGTAAAAGGTAACACCACTCCAGTAACATTAAGACCTAACAAAACTCTTTTCTCTTTTCCTAAGTAGAGGCACTGGTGTTGCAGTGGTCAGTTCGTCAGATTCTTGAACGAACATTCCATCGAAAAACTGGCTGGAGGCGGAGTAAAGCATCGTGCTTTTGTACAAAGGATTCGTGTTAATGATAAAGTTTTATCGAGCACATATTCTCCTGTAGAAGGAATTTTTTAGACTTGCTTTAAAAAGAGACACATTGGCTATTTCGTGTGTCTTTGTCAAGAATAGAAGGACGTTATGTGGCGATCCACTTTTACTAGTTATGTCTACGTAGCACATAAGGTTTCGAAACGAGCTGATCCATTCGATCTAAAAATGCCAAGTTCTTTAAATTCTAACTAGAAGTTAGAAAAGAGAGCCTAGAGGCCATTTTCCCCATTTTTACCAGTATGATAAAACTAAATTACACGGTATTAAGTTGTAGGAGTAAGAGGCTACAAAGAAAAAATGTATATACAACACCGGCTGGAGTGCCGGGGGTGGTACTCCCCAATATAAGCTATATAGGTATGTGCGGCCTCAAAGGTATGGTTTCTGACCCGTTATGGTCTGAAATAGGGTATAGATTTTAGCCATTTGGCCTAAAAGTCTGAAAAGGGGTATGGATGTTACAGAAACGGGTACCTTTCTAGAAACCAGGTCTGAAAAGGGGAGGTACAATCTTGGTCAAGACTGTTAAGAAACTTTCTGTCGACCTAAAAATTCCACCACTGAAGTGATACATTAGGGAGCTTTATCAACGACAACGGCAACGGCATCTATAGCCTGCGAACACAGACGTATTTCCGGGGAGAGAGGCAACGGCCGGAAATAGGTCTGCGTTTGCAGGCTACGGCAACTAAACAACACTTTAAAATATAACTTCGCGTTACTTCTGCTTCTTTGCTATTATTCCAATTCGCTCAACTTGTACAGTGTGCGCGAAGTATCCGGGAACTAAGTTCATATCGTTCAAGTAAGGAGGGAGAATGAAAAACTCACTGTCATGTGCTCACGTTCTCCACAAAACCTTGAATTTGGTCATTTCACGTTGTTGTTTTGCTGATGACGGCAAAGAAATGTACCAAAACATAAAACACACGTGCAGAGCGATTGTTGTTTCTCACTAAACTTATTGTTTATTGACGTACTCGTTGCCGTCGCCGTCGTCGTTGCTAAGACTCCCTATCAAAACTCAGGGTGAGGGGGTAGTGAAGTTTTGTTTTTCTCCAGACGGTGTTTGAAATCTATGCTTACAATTTCGTATTTTTCTCAACTAGTTTTGTCCAAGATTGCAGGTCTGAAAAAGGGTGCTACAAAATTACATATTTTAATCGGAAATAGAAAACCAAGCCGCACACCACTACCAAAAATTCCGATGACTAACCTCCCCTCCTCCTGACCGGGAGTGTTGCCCGTTACCGTGACTGCACACGGTCATTTGCTCCTAACCAGGGACGTTTTTTTTTCTCTCACACAGCGCCCTCCTGGACATGTAAGATGTCGGATTGGTCAAAAAGCTTTAAGAAACATGGATTGTCCCAATGTCTTGAGGACAAATCTTTTCTCAATGGCTTACAAAGAGAAGAAAATGGTGGCTTAGAGGATTTCATTGATCGATTACAGGG
The DNA here is from genome assembly GCF_977016875.1 of Pavona decussata. Classification (NCBI taxonomy): domain Eukaryota; kingdom Metazoa; phylum Cnidaria; class Anthozoa; order Scleractinia; family Agariciidae; genus Pavona; species Pavona decussata. Next base: position 2,952,469 of record NW_028145515.1, on the reverse strand, counting down.
CGGCTGGTGTTGCTCGCTTCCACCGGTGTACAAAACCCAGAATCTGAATTGTCACAATGCAAAGTTCCATTACGATGGGTAATAACTAAATGCTATTTAAACACCTTAAATGGGATGACACCAGAGTATTATTTTAAGATCATGTTTTGTTTTTCGCAATAATGCGAATTCCTATCATTTAAAGGGGAAGTATTACGCGAATCTGAAGTCATTTCAAAAATAAAAAAATGTTTGTCTGTCAACAGAAAGAAAACAATAATTGTCTAGTTTTGTTGTAAATTTTCCCCCAAGTGCAATAAAACTTTCGATTAGTGCCTCTGGCCAGAGACAGGGTAGGTCAGAATGGATTGAAACTTGAGAAATTTTAGGCTAATGTTTTTCAAGTTTTCGCATTTTTGTTTCCAAACTCCGCTAAGACAGATTATGAGTCGTTCCTTTCACGAAATTAGTTGATTTGTTTCCTGTCGTTGTTCTAGAATTATTTTGTAGCTAGGTAAAGGTATTATTCCATTTTTAACAAAAGAGGTCAATAACCCCATGATACTTCCCCTTTAAGGAATACCGCAAACGCACTAACTCTTCCACAACTCCGCACTGAATATTTAAAGGGAAGTTTCTCATACAGTGGAGCTCAGTTGTGGAACAGTTTCCCTTAGCATTACGCCAAGCGACTTCATTGAACGATTTTAGGACTAAATTGAGTCGCCACAATTTTAAGTAGGATTTTAAACTCGGCCTGCAAGGAATGCAGCATTTATTGTTTTAATTTTGTTTCTTTTATAATTGTAGTTAGGAAGATACATAGTTAATTGATTAAGATTAAAGTATAGCTGATGGAAATACCGTGTCTAAATAATTAAAGTTATCGTATCGTAGTGAGTTCTACATAGAGAAATATTGGTTAATGAATTACCTCTCCGTGTGCGTGTTTCCCAGCAGTCGCCAAATCCCATTGACTTCTGGCTGTTAAACAGAGCTCATTCACTCAGAAGCCTTACAGGAAATCACGCCAAACCGACCACATGCTGTCACTGAGTGTGGTTACGGCCACGGTTCGTTATGTGCGTTTGCAAGTTTATGCGGCAAGGCCCATAAACTTGGCGAAAAATAAAATGAGACTAATATTTACGCGGTACGAACTAAACAAGCTAGTTCAGTTAGTATTCTTCGTATAGCTAGGTAAAGCTATCTCTGTTGGCAAGCACGCGTGACACAAGGATGAATTAAAGTTAACGAGTACTGAAGATTGTTTTCCATACCACTTAATTACGCATTGATATTTTTCAAAATTAGGAGCAGATCGGACAGTCACTTGCTTGTTAAAGCATTTTATAAGAAAAATTAAAAGTAACGCTGTTCGAAACGTCGAATAGCGTTACTTTTAATTTTTCTTAGGAGCAAATCCCCCTACAAAAGTCCTGACTTCACACAAATCAGTCTCTTTTTGAGCAAGTTTTTACAAACGTGATATCAGTAAAAGCAATTCGCGAGTGGAGGTCTTAGCAATCTTCATGCCAAAATATTGGACCAGGAACCTATAAGGGAATCAATCAAAGTATTTCTTTTTATCATTGAGTAATCGAAGTATTTAAATCAGCGTTGTTCACGTTGATCCTTACTTTTCTTTCTTCTTGAGCTTATTTGATGTATGGTTTCATCTCATGCACTTCAACAATCTTTTGAATCATTATTTTACAGACAAAGTGGCATCTTCTCTTGCTATAACAAGTTCTTTCTTCGTGGTCTCAACCGTTTCGGTGGTAATCAAGCAACCATCGATTTTATCAAACACGGGAGGTGCTGCAGGCCTGCAAAACATGCACCAAACTATGGCGGCTGCTATAAGCACACCATTTCCTCGTTTGACAAACCTGGACTATTTAAGTGTAAAGACAACTACTACATCACTCAGATACGCACGCGAAACTGCCTCCAACTTCGTTGCATCTACCAGTTCAAATGTTGTAGCATGGAATCAGGTATGAGGTGAAGGAAAGGAGTTCATGCAACTCCAAGTAATTAATTAATTGGTTGTTAGATCAGTAGATCATCCGTTCGATATATGGATCAAATTTGTTGGATACCTGACTGATTGGCTGATTGACTGATTGATTGATTGATTGATTGATTGATTGATTGATTGATTGATTGATTGATTGATTGATTGTGATTGACTCACTGACTGACTCACTGACTGATTGGCTGATTGGTTGATTGATTGGCTGACTGACTGACTGACTGATTGCATGATTGATTGATTGATTGATTGATTGATTAGCTGGTTGGTGGAATCTTTTGTGACATGTACATTCACGGGGATTTTTGGATTACATGCCTTTTTGCCCGGTGCTCATCAAAAAGTCACAAGACAAGATGACAAGAGGTCAGTTGTATAGTATCGCAGGGTTTCATTATAATCAATATATTCCCACGAAAATGTGAAATTGATTACTCTGATATCGTTATCAG